>NC_137891.1:116850090-117040142 GCF_963455335.1 Martes martes
AAAACCTGGGCATTAGTTCTCAAAATTCAGAAGCATTAAATGATGAATAAATTTCCTATTAAAAAAAAAAAACCCTGCAACACAGAGATACACACACACTTCAAACTAAAACCAGAATATATGTGCAGATTTTTATCATAGATGTTTAATCCCTATGTTCATTCTTTCTCTTTTTCTCTCCCTCCAATCCAGTCCTTCCTATTATATTTCTGTATGTATCTATTTAAGAAAAGCAAATTCTCATTTAAAATAATGGACAAATAACATAAGTAAATATGTTTAAATTTAGGGAAAATGCTCAGACTCACTTATAATAAAAGAATTTCAAATGAAGAACCATATTTTAAATTTTTCTTAATTTTTAATACATTAAAATCTACAAATATTCACAAAACACCGTATTGTCCTGTTGGATGGGGGGAAGCTGTTCTCATAGTTCACTGGTTATATGGGTAAAATAATACAAAATATATTGGGGGAAATCTGACACCACCATGAAACACTGGATAGCAAATCCACTGCTTAGACATCCAACTTACATGTAGTCCTTAGCAAATCCACTACTGGGCACCCAACCTAAATGTAGTCCTTTGCAAATAAGGTGGAAAAACTGATGCCAATGTTACCCACTGTAGCACTGGTTATAGCAAAAATTTAAAACAGTGCAAATGCTCAAATTAAGGTACTCTTTAAAATTTTTTAAAAATGGTACATCAACGCAAAGGAGTACCATATAACTGTACAAGATAATGAAGGAGACATTGAGTCTCCTTTATCTGAGTAGTGGTCAAAATGAGTGTAGAGTCAAAAGCAAAAATTTTCTGGGGCACCTGGTGGTTCAGTCAGTTAAGCATCAACCTTCAGCTCAGGTCGTGATCTGGGTCCTGGGATCCAGACCAGAATTGGGCTCTCTGCTCAGCAGAGTCTGCTTCTCTCTCTCCCATAAATAAATACAAATCTTTTTTGAAAAAGTAGAAATTTTCTGAGCATATTCTTATGCAATTTTGAATTTTTAAGACTAAGGGAATATTTTACACATTCAAAACATTTGGAAAGAATTTTTTAACATCTAAATTGAGTACCACTGAGAAAACTGATCCCAACTCCATGTCAGATTATTAACAACCAAATAAACTGAAGAACAGAGGCTCTTCATGCTACATTCTTTTTTTTTTTTTTTAAAGATTTTGTTTATTTATTTGACATAGAAAGCACAAACAGGCAGAGAGGCAGGCGGTGGGGGGGGGGGGGGAGTAGGCTCCCTGCCAAGCAGAGAGCTGATGTGGGGCTCAATCCCCATGATCCATTCAGAAGGCAGAGGCTCAAACCACTGAGCCATCCAGGTGCCCCTTCATGCTACATTCTTAATGGGACTTATTCTAAATCAAGAAAAGAAGTGAAGAAAAATCTTGTAGATTGTAAAGCAAAAATATATTTCTGCATTAACTGAAACATATTACATATATCTTTTAACTTAAAATAAATATATGGCTTTATGCACTAAAAATGCCAAGAAGCAATGATATCCAGAAGCAATATCCTTTATACCAAATTGATAATATGGAATATGTACTATAAAGACTCACCAAAGATAGATTTTTGGAAACAAGTAAATGGAAGGTGATCCTGGATCTAACCAAGCCTTCATATATAAATTCTATTTTAATGTCAATAGAAAAAAATAAAAAAAATTGTATACGTAAGAAAGCAGTAAGATAAATTCTAGATTGTGGTACAGTCTGTAAGATATCTAGCATGGTGTCAACCAAACATCAATATTTTAAAAATAAGAAGTTAGAAATCTTGGAACACTGAAAAAATAAATAAAATAAATTAAGAAACTAGAAAAAAAGAATTTAGGGAGCTCTTCTAGATTAACAGACTGAAAAGACATATTAACAAAACATAAGAAATAATTATAGATAAAGATTAATGGCATATGTTATTTCCATTGAAAATGTTCTATAATATTTTTTAAAATTTCTTTCAGTGTAACAGAATTCATTGTTTATGCACCACACCCAGTGTTCCATGCAATACGTGTCCTCCAGAATACCCACCAACTGTCTCCCCCAACCTCCTACCCCCAGCCCCTTCAAAACCATCAGATTGTTTTTCAGAGTCCATAGTCTCTCATGGTTCATCTCCCCTTCCAATTTCCCTCAACTCCCTTCTCCTCTCCATCTCCCTATGTCCTCCATGTTATTTGTTATGCTCCACAAATAAGTAAAACCATATGATAATTGACTCTCTCTGCTTGACTTATTTCACTCAGCATAATCTCTTCCAGTCCCATCCATGTTGCTACAAAAGTTGGGTATTCATCCTTTCTGATGGAGGCATAATACTCCATTGTGTATATGGAGTACATCTTCCTTATCCATTTGTCTGTTGAAGGGCATCTTGGTTCTTTCCACAGATTGGAGACCATGGCCATTGCTGCTATAAACATTGGGGGTACAGATGGCCCTTCTTTTCACTACATCTCTTTCTTTGGGGTAAATACCCAGTAGTGCAATTGCAGGGTCATAGGGAAGCTCTATTTTTAATTTCCTGAGGAATCTCCACACTGTTCTCCAAAGTGGCTGCACCAGCTTGCATTCCCACCAACAGTGTAAGAGGGTTCCCCTTTCTCCACATCCTCTCCAACACACGTTGTTTCCTGTCTTGCTAATTTTGGCCATTCTAACTGGTGTAAGGTGGTATCTCAATGTGGTTTTGATTTGAATCTCCCTGATGGCTAGTGATAATGAACATTTTTTCATGTGTCTGATAGCCATTTGTATGTCTTCATTGGAGAAGTGTCTGTTCATGTCTTCTGCCCATTTTTTGACATGATTATCTGTTTTGTGTGTGTTGAGTTTGAGAAGTTCTTTATAGATCCTGGATATCAACCTTTTGTCTGTACTGTCATTTGCAAATATATTCTACCATTCCGTGGGATGCCTCTTTGTTTTGTTGACTGTTTGCTTTGCTGTGCAGAAGCTTTTGACCTTGATGAAGTCCCAAAAGTTCATTTTTGCTTTTGTTTCCGTAGCCTTTGGAGACATATCTTGAAAGAAGTTGCTGTGGCTGATACGAAGAGGTTACTGCCTATGTTCTCCTCTAGGATTCTGATGGATTCCTGTCTCACATTAAAGTCTTTTATCCATTTCGAGTTTATCTTTGTGTACAGTGTAAGAGAATGGTCGAGTTTTATTCTTCTACATGTAGCTGCCCAATTTTCCCAGCACGATTTATTGAAGAGACTGTCTTTTTTCCACTGTATATTTTTTCCTGCTTTGTCGAAGCTTATTTGACCATAGAGTTGAGGGTTCATATATGGGCTCTCTACTCTGTTCCAGTGATCTGTGTGTCTGTTTTTATGCCAGTACCATGCTGTCTTGGTGATCACAGCTTGTAGTAAAGCTTGAAATCAGGTAACGTGATGCCCCCAGTTTTGGTTTTCTTTTTCAACATTTCCTTAGCAATTTGGGGACTCTTCTGATTCCATACAAATTTTAGGATTATTTGCTCCAGCTCCTTGAAAAATACCAGTGGAATTTTTATTGGAATGGCATTAAAAGTATAGATTGCTCTAGGCAGTATAGACATTTTAACAATATTTATTCTTCTGATCCAAGAGCATGGAATGGTCTTCCATCTTTTTGTGTCTTCTTCAATTTCATTCATGAGTGTTCTGTAGTTCCTCGAGTACAGATCCTTTACCTCTTTGGTTAGGTTTATTTGCAGGTATCTTATGGTTCTTGGTGCTATAGTAAATGGAATCGATTCTGTAATTTCCCTTTCTGTATTTTCATTGTTAGTGTATAAGAAAGCAACTGATTTCTGTACATTGACTTTGTATCCTGACACATTACTGAATTGCTGTATGAGTTCTAGTAGTTTGGGGGTGGAGTCTTTGGATTTTCCATATAAAGTGTCGTGTCATCTGTAAAGAGAGAGAGTTTGACTTCTTCATTGCCAATTTGGATACTTTTTATTTCTCTTTGTTGTCTGATTGCTGTTGCTAGGACTTCTAATACTATGTTGAACAAGAGCGGTGATAGTGGGCATCCTTGTCGTGTTCCTGATTTCAACAGAAAGGCTGAGAATTTTTTCCCATTGAGGATGATATTTACTGTGGGTCTTTCATAGATAGATTTTATGAAGTTCAGGAATGTTCCCTCTATCCCTATACTTTGAAGCGTTTTAATCAGGAACAGATGCTGGATTTTGTCAAATGCTTTTTCTGCATCAATTGAGAGGACCATGTGGATCTTCTCTCTTCTCTTATTGATTTGTTCTATCACATTGATTGATTTGCAAATGTTGAACCATCCTTGTAACCCAGGGATGAATCCCACCTGGTCATGGTGGATAATCTTTTTAATGTGCTGTTGGATCCTATTTGCTAGGATCTTGTTGAGAATCTTAGCATCCATATTCATCAGTGATATTGGTCTGAAATTCTCCTTTTTGGTGGGGTCTTTGCCTGGTTTGGGGATCAGGGTAATGCTGGCTTCATAAAAAGAGTCTGGAAATTTTCCTTCTGTTTCAATTTTTTGAAACAGCTTCAGGAGAATAGGTGTTATTTCTTCTTTGAAAGTTTGGTAGAATTCCCCAGGGAATCCATCAGGTCCTGGGCTCTTGTGTTTTGGGAGGTTTTTGATCATTGCTTCAATCTCGTTACTAGATATCAGTCTATTCAGGTTGTCAGTTTCTTCCTGGTTCAATTTTGGGAGTTTATAGTTTTCCAGGAATGCATCCATTTCATCTAGGTTCCTTAACTTACTGGCATATAACTGCTGATAATAACTTCTGATGATTGTTTCTATTTCCTTGGTGTTAGTTGTGATCTCTCCCTTTTCATTCATAATTGTATTAACTTGAGCCTTCTCTCTTTTCTTTTGGATTAGTGTGGCCAATGGTTTATCGATCTTATTGATTCTTTCAAAAAACCAGCTTCTAGTCTCATTGATACTCTACTGTATCTCTAGTTTCTATATCATTGATCTCTGCTCTAATCTTGATTATTTCCCTTCTTGTGTGTGAAGTTGGCTTAATTTGTTGTTGATTCTCCAGTTCTTTAAGGTGTAGAGACAGCTGGTGTATTCTGGATTTCTCAATTTTTTGAGGGAGTGCTTGGATGGCTCTGTATTTCCCCCTTAGGACCGCCTTTGCTGTATCCCATAGGCTTTGGACCGAAGTGTCTTCATTCTCATTGGTTTCCATGAATTGTTTATGTTCTTCTTTGATCTCCTGATTGATCCATGCATTCTTAAGCAAGGTGGTCTTTAGCTTCCAGGTGTTTGAGTTCCTTCCAAACTTTTCCTTGTGATTGAGCTCCAGTTTCAAAGCACTGTGATCTGAGAATATGCAGGGAATAACCTCAATCTTTTGGTATCAGTTGAGCCCTGATTTGTGACCCAGTATGTGGTCTATTCTGAAGAAGGTTCCATGTGCACTTGAGAAGAATGAGTATTCTGTTGTTTTAGGGTCGAATGTTCTGTATGTATCTGTGAGGTCCATCTGGTCCAATGTGTCATTCAATGCTCTTGTTTCTTTATTGATTTTCTGCTTGGATTATCTATTACTGAGAGAGGCATGTTGATTTCTCCTACTATAAATGTATTCATATTGATATGACTCTTTATCTTGATTAATAGTTTTCTTATGTAATTGGCTGCTCCCATATTGGGGGCATAAATATATATAATTGTTAGATCTTCTTGGTGGATAGTCCCTTTAAGAATGATGTAGTGTCCTTCTCTATCTCTGACTGCAGTCTTTAGTTTAAAATCTAATTTATTTGATATGAGAATCGCTACCCCAGCCTTCTTTTGAGGCCCATTGGCATGAAAGATGCTTCTCCATCCCTTCACTTTCAGTCTGGGTGCATCATTTGGTTCGAAATGGGTCTCTTGTAGACAGCATATAGATGGGTCCTGTCATTTTATCCAATCTGCAACCCTGTGTCTTTTTATGGGAGCATTTAGGCCATTCACATTGAGAGTGATTATTGAAAGATACATTTTTATTGACATCGTATTACCTTTGAAGTCTTTCTTTCTGTAGATTGTCTCCATATATTTCTGTTCAATGATATTCTTAGGATTTTTCCTCTTTTATATAACCCCCCTTAATATTTCCTGCAGTGTCGGTTTGGTGGTTGCATACTCTTTTAAGCCTTGCTGGTCTTGGAAACTCTTTATCTCTCCATCCATTTTAAATGCCAGTCTTGCTGGATAAAGTACTCTTGGCTGCATGTTCTTCTCATTTAGTGCCCTGAATACATCTTGCCAGGTTTCTGTGGACAGGTCTGATGTTATTCTGATGGGCTTTCCTCTGTATGTAAGGAGCTTCTTTGTCCTAGCTGCTTTCAAGAGAGTCTCTCTACAATTATGATTCCTCATTCTCACTATTAGGTGCCTCGAGGACTTTCGAGATTCTATAATCTTGGGGGGAGACCGTTCTGCCTCTAGTACATGAATGCTGGTTCTATTTGCGAGGTTGGGAAAATTTTCATGGAGAATTTGTTCCACTATATCTTCTAGACTTCTTTCTTTCTCCTCCCCTTCAGGGATTCCAATAATTCTGACGTTGGAATGTTTCATGGCGTCATTTATTTCCCTAATTCTGTTTTCATGGCTTCCAAGCTGTTTGTTCCAGACTTCCTCCTGATCCTTTCTCTCTATCTGTTTGTCTTCCAGATCACTAATTCTATCTTCTGTCTCAGTTACCCTAGCTTTTAGAGAATTTAGATTAGATTGGAACTCATTGAGAACATTGTGAACATCATCCCTGATGGCTTTCAGTTCTGCCCTAACACTGTGAAAATCATCCCTGGTGGCTTTCAGTTCTGCCCTAATCAATTCCATTTTGTCATCCAGGGCTTTCTCCAGCCTGGCTATTACCTGGATAATTGTTAGCCTGAATTCCCTCTCTAACATGTTGTCTATATCGATAGCCATTAGCTCTGTTGCAGAAGGCCCAGCCTCTGAATTTTTCTTCTGTTGGGCATTCCTCCTACTAGTCATTTTGGTGAGAGATGGCTGAACAGAAGTAGCTGAATGTGTTGACTGTGGTGCAGGCAAGGTGCACCCTGGAATGCTTCTGAGCAATCCAGAGTCCCCACCCAAATGAAAGAAAAAAGAAAAAGAGAGAAAAGAAAAAAGAGAGAGAGATAGACAGGGAAAAAAAGAGCGATAAAATAAAAGAGAAGGCCCAGCCCAAATGGCCCCCAAGGTAAGATTTATGAAGTATACAAACAAAAACAGCCAAACAAAAAGACTGATAAAAGTAGATGACAAGAGAAAAAAAAAAATATATATATATATATATATGTATATATATATAAAGACAAAACAAAAAAAGAACCTCATCAAAAAGACCCCAAGTATAAGATTTATATACTACCAGGACAAGCACAAATACACAGAAACACTAAGATAGAGGGGGATTAAAAATTGGTTTACCTATAGGGGTAGCATTGATTGGGGAAAGGGGATTACCTTGAAGTTTAACTCTATATGAATATTAAAAAATAAAAATAAAAAAAGAATAAGCTAAACTAAAATAAAATAAAATTAAAAATTAAAAAATGGAAAAGCAAAAAAAAAACACAGGTATATGTATCAAAAAGTTCAGATTAAAAGGTTATTATGGAATTTGATGTACTGGACATCTCACTGTGATGGTAACTAGGTTAAAAAATTATCTATAGGGACCCTGGGTGGCTCAGTGGGTTAAAGCCTCTGCTTTCGGCTCAGGTCATGATCCCAGGGTCCTGGGATCGAGTCCTGCATCGGGCTCTCTGCTCAGCAGGGAGCCTGCTTCCTCCTCTCTCTCTGCCTGCCTGCCTACTTGTGATCTCTGTCTGTCAAATAAATAAATAAAATCTTTAAAAAAATTATCTATAAAAAAAAAATGAACCAGAATAGTGGGAACAAATTAAAAATAAAGGTTTTATCTATGAAGTAGTGGTGGTTTTTCTCTTGTCTTTTTTTTTTTTTTCTTTTTGGTTGGCTTTCTGGAGGAGGGGCCTGCCACGTGGGTTTTCAGTCAATGATGTTCCCTGAGTTAAGTCCTCCCACACCCATCAAGGGGGTGGGCTCTGAGTAAACCGGTTTTTCAGGCTTTTGTTCTCTAGAGGTTTTGTTTGTTGGTTGGTTGGTTGGTTGGTTGGTTTTCTCTTGCCTTGTCAGCTTTGGATGGTTTTTGGAGGTTTAGAGGAAAGCAAACTGCACCCAGACCTCCCTCTCAGAGAGAAGCCTCAGTCTGTTCCCCTCTGGGTGCTCCAGAGCACATAAATTCCCCCTTGGCTGCAGGCAGAGCACTTCCCAGTCGTGGTCCCTGGGGACACAGGAACTCCTGCTTGTACCCAAAACCACATAGCAGCGGCTGTCTGGGCAGCTCCAGACCGCCGGAGAGGTCCCAAGCAGTGATAGGACACTGAGATTTTCCCGCTGGCTCGGGCTGGGAGTGCTCAGACTCTACGGGTCCAAGAGTACCGGGCTGGTGGCTACATGCTCCTCTCTCAGGGGAGGGTGTGGGGAGCAACTCAGACTCTGGTCGCATTACCCGTGTGCGTGGATAGTGCGAAGGACTGTGGTTCTGCTGGCTGGCGAGGCTCCAGGCCCCTCATGGGAGCCGCCTCCCAGGTGCACCCAGGCTCTCCCAGGAGCTCTTAGGTGGCTTGCTTGCGGCTCAGGGACCAAGACCTGGTTTCTTCACCGCACTCTCTCTGGCTCAGCGCCAGGGGTGGCTGTCCTGGATCTGGGGACTTAAGCACCTGTTCCCAACCACCCTGATTTCCACAATTTCCCCCCATGATCCTTTGCTCTTTTTGAGTGCTTTCAACCAGACTCCAAGTTAATGCTGGTCCCCAGTCACAGGGCACTCTCGTATTGGGGTATTACTTTCCAATGGGTCACTCCTGGTGGCTCCCTCCTGCTTTTGTTTATCATCCGATATCAGTCCGATGTTCCCACTCCACTTTACCTGCCCACTGGCATCTTCTGCCCCCATAGAGATCCAGAAATGTATAATTCTAATCTCAGGCTTATTTCATGGGTGATCAGAGTTCCTTGGTAGGATATCAGCTCACTTTAGGGTACAGGTTGAAACGGCGCCTCCTCCTAGTTCCCCGCCATCTTATCTCCCCCCAAGGCTAAGCATTTATTAATGCATTTATTTATCTTGCCAAGTAAAGACCCAGGTTGTCAGGTACAGCCCTCGAAAAGTCTCCCAGAAACTCTTCCTTCAGGTCCAGACCTAAACTCTGTGTTTTGTTTTGTTTTCCAGCATGGCTGGTGTCCCAGAACCAGCCCCGTGCATCCATGAGGTGTTTCAGGTGCAAACACCTATATCTCACTTTACCCTGGCATCACGGTTTCCTCAAATTTGGCTGCCTTGACAGCTCCAGACTTTTTTTGTTTCTAAAACCCTGTGATATTGTCAAAAGTTCTGCTGGTTTCCTTACCTCCTCCCGGATCCTTTATTCAAAATCTCAAATGCTTACTCTCAAAAGGTCTAGAATGGATCCATTTGTCTTTTTTTCTTACACATAACTACCCCAGTATTTTACATCTGTTAAATCCATTTCTAATGTAACATTATAAGTCAACTATAATAATATTTTTTTAAAAATCACCTGTAATTTTTGTCAGGTTTTGATATCCATGTTATATTCATGCCAAAGAAATTTTTAAAAACTTCTTTTTCATATATTCTACAATACTTCATGCAGTTTAGGATTTTTTTTTTAAAGAATTTGTTTACTTCCCCTGTGCATCTCCCTGGTGTCTTTCCCCTGTGAAAATCCCTGGTGAGATTTTCTTTAACTATTATTTTCCTAGTTTTTCTTTGGCATTGGTCTCTTTGAATTTTCTGTCTCTATGGGGATAGATTTTGAGGAGAATTATTTTAGGAAAAAATATATATATTAACATATTTAGGAAAGAATTTGCTATGTATTTCACCTAGGTTTTCAAATGTATCTGTATAAAACTGCAAATTATAATTTGGTATGAACTAATAAATCTCCCTCATACAGTTTTGTAAAACTGAATGAGTCAGATTTGGTCTGTGTCTTATCAATTATTCAAGGTAAGAGAGGCTGTAAGGCCAAGAACACAGGTTTTTCTCACCTCTCAACCCTTGAGCAAGTCTTGCTAAATACCACAATCTCTTCTCAGTCCTGCACTAGTAATTGAAGGGAGAAGAGTATCTTTTTACTCCAGATAAAATGGGACTATTGGGAGTGACCTTAAGTGGAAGACATCTATGGCCGGTTGTTTGGCTACCTCACTGAGGTCCACTGGCAGCAAAGACAATACTCTGGCAGAAACAGACGATATTGTTCCAAATGAATTATCAATAAATTGATATTTGCTTGAAGATGCCTCACTAAAGACCAGGAAGGAGAGAAACAGGACAAAACCAAAATAAAGTCTATTTGTATTTTGTGTTCCTTGAGTAAAGAATAGATGACAGTAAATTATTCTGCTAGAGCTTGAATCCTTCCAATGTTACATCAAGGTTTGTTAACGTCAATCTGCAATCTTCCACATTTTCAGTAGAGAAACTATATTGATATAGTACTTGTAAGAAACAGAGGTTCTTTAATTGTCTAAAAATAGCAAATTGTGAATTAAAGAAATTTTTCAAGGCTAGCAGAATATTTTTACTTTGTTTAGAAATCTGTGACAAGGTTACTTGGGTGACATCAGTTACCCAAGTTGTTAAAATGAATGTCAAATAGTTAAAGATGATAGGTCAGGAGAATGACTGTTTACTTGGGTATTAATGGAATAAAGCCTTAGAGCAGTGATGAGGGGAACAGAAGGCTAGCTGAGGACAAAGGAGAAGCTGGCACCCTACAGCACCCCGCCAGCCTGCCCTCCCTGATTTGTGTGACATTCTTCAGGCACTCCTGGCTGCCTTCAAGGAAAAACATAGTTAAGTTGTAGAGATCACAATCCCGCAAGACCTGAGTCTCCCTCACATTACAAATGTCCTTGTGATTTACAAGGAAGAGGCTTTCCTACCAACAGCCTAACTTCCAAAGACTCATAACTCAGTTTCTAAAGCCCAAACATCATCTTCCCCTCCCTAAATTTGAGGGATCCTGAGGCAGAAGGAAATGTAAATAAAGTTAAATTTCTTCTAAACCTAAAGCTCATTGATAAGGACAGGTGATAGCAGGAGTGTGACATTCCCCCAGGAAGCTCTCAACTATCTTACTGTTAATGCCTTACTAAAAGGAAAAACCACCTTAACTTGACAAATAGCAAAGCCTCTGGTATCCTGTGTGTCTCCTTTAAAACGTGTAAGTTCTTTGAAGCCCTCCCTTTTCTTTACCTCCCCTAACCCCATAGTCTATCATCACCACTCCTCACAACCCTGGGGCAGCAGCTCTTTCTGCCCACGGGTCCTGCCCTGTGCTGTAATAAACCACCATTTTGCACCAAAGATGTCTCAAGAATTCTTTCTTGGTCATCAGCTCTGGGCTTCACCCCACTGAACCTCACTCAAATTCTACAATTTCATCGACATGACAGGGATAGAGAGGCCCATGGCGGTCACTTGGATTAGTAGTTCTCAAAACTTTTTAATTCAAATCGTAATAAAGTCCAAATATTTAAAAAAGCTAAAAGCAAAGCTGCTCTATTAAAATAGAAATCCCACCTGCCCTTAAAATTCCCCTTGTCCCTGTTAAAAGCACATCATTAGAGGCATTTCCAAGAAATCTCAAAGAATCCTTGTGTGTTTGAAAACCTGTAATTTGGTGCAAAGTTGCTTTTTAGACATGGGGACAAGTCCTGAGGCTGCTGAGAGGAAAGGCAGGCAGGAAAACCATTCTGTTCCTCCCGGCTCTGTTCCTCTGCCACCCAGTAGACTCCACAGCTGCCCTGCTCCCTGCTGCTCCCACAGCTTTTCCGGAGTCTTTCGGTGTAAGTGTTCTGGCTCTGCTGAGATAAGGGAACTCAGGAGAAAATCAAAGGGAAGGACTTTTCCTCTGCACAGCTGAGAGTAAACAGGGAGGGAGAAACTGGAGCGGTTATTTCTCAGTACAGTCTAAGGCAGTCTGGTTCATCACAGGATGGCTATTCTGGTAAATTCAGCACCCCACTGACAGTGTTGTTGTCTTTAGTACATGAATACATGAAAAAATTATGGTATAGGCCACACAGAATTTTTCTTTCTGTGAATTTGTTAGATTGGAAAAAGGAATTATGTCTTCAAACATGTATGTTCATCTGTGGTTTTTTTTTTATGATAAAAACAGTATTTTCTCTGGAATAGTGGTTTTTTAAAAATGTTGTTGTTTAACACTGAGAATAATTCCTGCTTAAAGAACTCTGCAACAGGAAAAGTAAGAATGCTTCCTCAAAGTCTAGTGCCTATTTTGTGCAGGTAAAAGCTGCAGAAGGTCTATTTTTCTATGAATGTGTTAACATATGGAAGCATCCAAGATTAACCTTTCCGCACAGATATAGGCACATTCAGTCAAGATTGCTAGGCCCTGGAGAAATCAACAAATTCTGAAGTAGTTTGAAAGACTGCTATGGACAATATAACTGGAAGAGTAAAGAAAGCAAATTCAAGATAAATAAATAAATAAATAAGAAAGCAAATTCATTAAAGGGCTTTGGAGGTAATTTCTTTGACAGCTGATTAGCTTAATCTGCTTATCAGAATTCAGGGCAAAGAACATTAATATATTTAACACACCCTAATAATTTCTCAAAGTTTAGGAAGGGCTCATAGCAGGTCAATCAATCTATAATATACCACAAGTGGGCTATAAAATAATTTTTATGCTAAATTTAAGAGTACCTCTTATATAAAGGTAATGTAAGCTTCATGGGAAAGCCAAAAAAAAGTTGGAAGAATGTGGGAAAATACCACCTTTGGTGAAGGCAAATATCACCTAATAAAAAATGACCCATAACTGATAGATATTGTATATGAGGAAAGAACATTAAATGAATTGTTATACCTTTAGTACATAAGCTCAAAGAAACACTTTGTGTCATGTTCTAGGAATCACCAAGTTTTCCAGTATCACAGAGGGGAGCAGGCCCTATTCCTAGCTCTGTGTGAACATCAATCACTGTTCCTTCTCATTCTTCCAGATGCTTTTTTCCTGGCCTTGATGAGTTTTCTCACATGCATGTCTGGTAAGTACTCAGCTGAATATTCAAAGGAACCTTCTACCGATCTCTGAAATTCTCTCTCTGCAACTCTTTCCTCACAGGATTCCCTACCATGAACCCCTGCTGCTTTGACTGATGTAGGAAACAGAGGCAGAAGAAAATCATTAAAATTCCTTACCTACTGACAAGCCCTTGAAACAGAGTGGCTCTCCCCTGGGGACTCAACTGTCCTCACCTTGAGGTTTTGCTAAGGACAATCCTAGCCTGACCAACCCCCTACTCCAACAGGTCCAACCAGGATCCTGTAAGTCTACTTTAATAATTTCTTTAGGAAACTTTATCTCTAAACCTGCAAGATAGTGTCGACAATCATTCCCAAGCATATGGCCCACTGATATACATCTAAAGGGTCTCTCGAGAAGATTTTTATTACTGGTAATAAATAACCTTTCTCCCAACAATAGCTAGCCCCTAAGGTCCTGGAGACCTTGCTTCCAAAATTACTTAGAGACTTACATCAACCCTAATCCCCTTTGTCCTCACCTACCGCTGAGTCCACCCCTATTCTTCCTTTAAAAACTCTGACTGTAAGCTGGTTTGGGGTCCATGTCCCTACTCTGCTGTGTCGGGTATACTTGGGCCCAAGCTTAAGCTTGTCAAATAAACACTCACGTGATTGCATTGGCGTTGGCTCCTTGGTGGTCTCTCAAATGCAAAAACTCAGGCATAACATTGACCTTCCAGATTCCCAGCTACTGCTAATGCAGAGACCTCTAGAATTAGACTTGGGTCTGTCCTCTCTAAGGCCCCAGACTGAAAAGTCTTAATGCAGTAAGCATGGGTCTTTCTAGGGTTCATGTTCCTCCCCACCCCATTTCTTTTTTTTTCTTTTCTTTTTTTTTCTTTTTATTTGTTTATTTGACAGACAGAGATCACAAGTAGGCAAAGAGGCAGGCAGAAAGAGAGGGGGAAGCAGGCTTCCCGCTGAGCAGAGAGCCCGATGCGGGTCTCCATCCCAGGACCCTGAGATCATGACCTGAGCCAAAGGCAGAGGCTTAACCCACTGAGCCACCCAGGCACCCCCTCCCCATCCCATTTCTAAGGGATCATTTTTCTTCATTTTGTGACGCCCAGTGTCTTGAAAACCACTTTTTCATAATCTCGTTCATTTTTTATTTTTTTTAATTTTTTAAAATTTATTATTATATTTATTATATTTATTTTTTTTGATTTTTTTAATTTAATAAACATATAATGTATTTTTATCCCCAGGGTTACAGGTCTGTGAATCGCCAGGTTTACACATTTCACAGCACTCATCATAGCACATACCCTCCCCAATGTCCATTTCCCCACCACCCTCTCCCGTCCCCCCTCCCCCCAGCAACCCTCAGTCTGTTTCTTGAGATTGAGTCTTTTATGGTTTGTCTCCCTCCCAATCCCATCTTTTCATTTTTTCTTTTCCTACCTCCCCCCAACCCCTCCCCCGCCTTGCATCTCCACTTACTCATATCAAAGAGATCATATGATAGTTGTCTTTCTCCGATTGACTTATTTCGTTAAGCATTATACCCTCTAGTTCCATCCACGTCGTCGCAAATGGCAAGATTTCATGTCTTTTGATGGCTGCATAGTATTCCATTGTGTATATATCCCACATCTTCTTTATCCATTCATCTGTTGATGGACAGCTAGGCTCTTTCCACAGTTTGGCTATTGTGGACATTGCTGCTATAAACATTCGGGTACACGTGCCCCTTCGGAGCACCATGTTTGTATCTTTAGGATATATACCCAGTAGTGCAATTGCTGGGTCATAGGGTAGCTCTATTTTCAGTTTTTTGAGGAACCTCCACACTGTTTTCCAGAGTGGTTGCACCAGCTTGCATTCCCAACAGCAGTGTAGGAGGGTTCCCCTCTCTCCACACCCTTGCCAGCATCCGTCATTTCTTGACTTGTTAATTTTAGCCATTCTGACTGGTGTGAGGTGGTATCTCATTGTGGTTTTGATTTGTATTTCCCTGATGCCGAGTGATGTGGAGCATTTTTTCATGTGTCTGTTGGCCATCTGGATGTCTTCTTTGCAGAAATGTCTGTTCATGGCCTCTGCCCATTTCTTGACTGGATTATTTGTTCTTTGGGTATTGAGTTTGATAAGCTCTTTATAGATTTTGGATACTAGCCCTTTATCTGATAAGTCGTTTGCAAATATCTTCTCCCATTCTGTCAGTTGTCTTTTGGTTTTGTTCACTGTTCCCTTTGCTGTGCAAAAGCTTTTGATCTTGATGAAATCCCAATAGTTCATTTTTGCCCTTGCTTCTGTTGCCTTTGGCAATGTTTCTAGGAAGAAGTTGCTGCGGTTGAGGTCAAAGAGGTTGCTGCCTGCATTGTCCTCAAGGATTTTGATAGATTCCTTTCTCACATTGAGGTCCTTCATCCATTTTGAGTCTATTTTCATGTGTGGTGTAAGGAAATAGTCCAATTTCATTTTTCTGCATGTGGCTGTCCAATTTTCCCAGCACCATTTGTTGAAGAGGCTGTCTTTTTTCCATTGGATATTCTTTCCTGCTTTGTCGAAGATTAGTTGACCATAGAGTTGAGGGCCTATTTCTGGGCTCTCTATTCTGTTCCATTGGTCTATATGTCTGTTTTTGTGCCAGTACCATACTGTCTTGATGATGACAGCTTTGTAATAGAGCTTGAAGTCTGGACTTGTGATGCCACTGACTTTGGCTTTCTTTTTCAATATTCCTTTGGCTATTCGAGGTCTTTTCTGGCTCCATATAAATTTTAGGATTATTTGTTCTATTTCTTAAAAAAAAATGGATGGGATTTTGATAGGGATTGCATTAAATGTGTAGATTGCTTTAGGTAGCATAGACATTTTCACAATATTTGTTCTTCCAATCCAGGAGCATGGAATATTTTTCCATTTCTTTGCGTCTTCCTCAATTTCTTTCATGAGGACTTTATAGTTTTCTGAGTATAGATTCTTTGCCTCTTTGGTTAGATTTATTCCTAGGTATCTTATGGTTTTGGATGCGATTGTAAATGGGACTGACTCCTCAATTTCTCTTTCTTCTGTCTTGTTGTTAGTGTAAAGAAATGCGACTGATTTCTGTGCATTGACTTTATATCCTGACACTTTACTGAATTCCTGTACAAGTTCTAGCAGTTTTGGAGTGGAGCCTTTTGGGTTTTCGACATATAGTATCATATCATCTGCAAAGAGTGATAGTTTGACTTCTTCTTTGCCAATTTGGATGCCTTTAATTTCTTTTTGTTGTCTGATTGCTGAGGCTAGGACTTCTAGTACTATGTTGAACAGCAGTGGTGATAACGGACATCCCTGCCGTGTTCCTGACCTTAGCGGAAAAGCTTTCAGTTTTTCTCCATTGAGAATGGTATTTGTGGTGGGTTTTTCATAGATGGCTTTGATAATATTGAGGTATGTGCCTTCTATCCCTACACTTTGAAGAGTTTTAATCAGGAAGGAATGCTGCACTTTGTCAAATGCTTTTTCAGCATCTATTGAGAGTATCATATGGTTCTTACTCTTTCTTTTATTAATGTATTGTATCACATTGATGGATTTGCAGATGTTGAACCAACCTTGCAGCCCTGGAATAAATCCCACTTGGTCGTGGTGAATAATCCTTTTAATGTACTGTTGGATCCTATTGGCCAGTATTTTGGTGAGAATTTTGCATCTGTGTTCATCAAAGATATTGGTCTGTAATTCTCTTTTTTGGTGGGATCCTTGTCTGGTTTTGGGATCAAGGTGATGCTGGCCTCATAGAATGAGTTTGGAAGTTTTCCTTCCATTTCTATTTTTTGGAACAGTTTCAGGAGAATAGGAATTAATTCTTCTTTAAATGTTTGGTAGAATTCCCCTGGGAAGCCATCTGGTCCTGGACTTTTGTTTGTTTGGAGATTTTTGATGACTGTTTCAATCTCCTTACTGGTTCTGGGTCTGTTCAGGTTAGCTATTTCTTCCTGGTTCAGTTGTGGTAGTTTATACGTCTCTAGAAATGTATCCATTTCTTCCAGGTTGTCAAATTTGTTGGCGTAGAGTTGCTCGTAGTATGTTCTTATAATTGTTTGTATTTCTTTAGTGTTGGTTGTGATCTCTCCTCTTTCATTCATGATTTTATTTATTTGCGTCCTTTCTCTTTTCTTTTTGATAAGTCTGGCCAGGGGCTTATCAATCTTATTAATTCTTTCAAAGAACCAGCTCCTAGTTTTGTTGATTTGTTCTATTGTTTTTTTAGTTTCTATTTCATTGATTTCTGCTCTGATCTTTATGATTTCTCTTCTCCTGCTGGGTTTAGGCTTTCTTTGTTGTTCTCTCTCCAGCTCCTTTAGGTGTAGTGTTAGGTTGTGTATTTGAGACCTTTCTTGTTTCTTGAGAAAGGCTTGCACCGCTATATATTTTCCTCTCAGGACTGCCTTTGTTGTGTCCCACAGATTTTGAACCGTTGTGTTTTCATTATCATTTGTTTCCATGAATTTTTTCAATTCTTCTTTAATTTCCTGGTTGACCCATTCATTTTTTAGAAGGATGCTGTTTAGTCTCCATGTATTTGAGTTCTTTCCAAATTTCCTCTTGTGATTGAGTTCTAGTTTCAGAGCATTTTGGTCTGAAAATATGCAGGGAATGATCTCAATCTTTTGGTACCAATTGAGACCTGATTTATGACCCAGGATGTGGTCTATGCTGGAGAATGTTCCATGTGCACTAGAGAAGAATGTATATTCAGTTGCTTTGGGATGGAATGTTCTGAATATATCTGTGATGTCCATCTGGTCCAGTGTGTCATTTAAGGCCTTTATTTCCTTATTGATCTTTTGCTTAGATGATCTGTCCATTTCAGTGAGGGGAGTGTTAAAGTCCCCTGCTATTATTGTATTACTGTCAATGTATTTCTTTGATTTTGTTATTAATTGGTTTATATAGTTGGCTGCTCCCATGTTAGGGGCATAGATATTTAAGATTGTTAGGTCTTCTTGTTGGACAGACCCTTTGAGTATGATATAGTGTCCTTCCTCATCTCTTATTATAGTCTTTGGCTTAAAATCTAATTGATCTGATAGAAGGATTGCCACCCCAGCTTTCTTCTGATGTCCATTAGCATGGTACATTGTTTTTCATCCCCTCACTTTAAATCTGGAGGTGTCTTTGGGTCTAAAATGAGTTTCTTGTAGGCAGCATATTGATGGGTTTTGTTTTTTTATCCATTCTGATACCCTGTTTCTTTTGATTGGGGCATTTAGCCCATTAACATTCAGGGTAACTATTGAGAGATATGAATTTATTGCCATTGTATTGCCTGTAAGGTGACTGTTACTATCTCTGTTTCTTTCTGATCTACTACTTTTAGGGTCTCTCTTTGCTTAGAGGACCCCTTTCAATATTTCCTGTAGAGCTGGTTTGGTGTTTGCAAATTCTTTCAGCTTTTGTTTGTCCTGGAAGCTCTTTATCTCTCCTTCTATTTTCAATGATAGCCTAGCCGGATATAGTATTCTTGGCTGCATGTTTTTCTCGTTTAGTGCTCTGAATATATCATGCCGGTTCTTTCTGGCCTGCCAGGTCTCTGTGGATAGGTCTGCTGCCAATCTAATGTTTTTACCCTTGTATGTTACAGACTTCTTTTCCCGGGCTGCTTTCAGGATTTTCTCTTTGTCGCTAAGACTTGTAAATTTTACTATCAGGTGACGAGGTGTGGACCTATTTTTATTGATTTTGAGGGGCGTTCTTAGCATCTCCTGGATTTTGATGTTTGTTCCCTTTGCCATATTAGGGAAATTCTCTCCCATAATTCTCTCTAATATACCTTCTGCTCCCCTCTCTCTTTCTTCTTCTTCTGGAATCCCAATTATTCTAATGTTGTGTCGTCTTATGGTGTCGCTTATCTCTCGAATTCTCTCCTCGTGGTCCAGTATTTGTTTGTCTCTCTTTTGCTCAGCTTCTTTATTCTCTGTCATTTGGTCTTCTATGTCACTAATTCTTTCTTCTGCCTCATTTATCCTAGCAGTGAGAGCTTCCACTTTTGATTGCACCTCATTAATAGCTTTTTTGATTTCAACTTGGTTAGATTTTAGTTCTTTTATTTCTCCAGAAAGGGCTTTTATCTCGCCGGAGAGTGTTTCTCTAATATCTTCTATGCCTTTTTTGAGCCCGGCTAGAACCTTGAGAATCGTCATTCTGAACTCTAGATCTGTCATGTTACCAATGTCCGTATTGATTAGGTCTCCAGCCTTTGGTACGGCCTCTTGTTCTTTTTTTTGAGGTGAGTTTTTCCGCCTTGTCATTTTGTCCAGGTAGGATTTGCTTTCTCCTGCTGTGGAATTCCGCTGTTCTTGGTGACTGAAGTTGGTTTTGGATGGGTTTCTTGTTGATCTTCTGGGGGAGGGGCCTGTTGTAGTGATTCTCAAGTGTATTTGTCGCAGGCAGAATTACACCGCCCTTGCCAGGGGCCGGGCTAAGTAATCCGCTCGGGTTTGCTTTTGGGAGCTTTTGTTCCCTGAGCGCTTTCCGCTTTCCGTAGAGTTCCAGAGGACAGGAATGAAGATGGCGGCCTCCCAATCTCTCGGCCGGAGAGCTTGGGGTTCCGCTCCTCAGTGCGCTCTCAGAGCAAAGCGCCCAACCGCCCCGCCTCTCTGGCCCGCAGTCGCACCTTGAGGAAAGCAGTCAATTGCTGGAGTTGGAGAAAAGCGCCAGGTCGCTTCCGTCTCTGCAGCCTCCAGCCGTGCTCCGAGCCCACCCAGCCTGCGACTGGCACAAGGTAACCCCGGGCTTAGAGCTCGCTCCTTGGCTTTGTCGCTGTAGCCGGCTTCCCCGCACTA
This sequence comes from Martes martes, assembly GCF_963455335.1. Lineage (NCBI taxonomy): Eukaryota > Metazoa > Chordata > Mammalia > Carnivora > Mustelidae > Martes > Martes martes. Next base: position 116,870,079 of record NC_137891.1, read on the forward strand.
ATACCTGCGAGCTCTGTGGCACTCAGACACCCCCCGGTCCTTCTGTGACCCCGTGGGACCTGGGGTTATGCTGACCCCGCCTGGGTTTCCCCCCGGTTTAGCCTCTGGAGCGATGTTTCCCAGTGGAGCCAACTTTTAAAAGTCCCGATTTTGTGCTCCGTTGCTCCGCCGCTTGCCAGGAGCCGGCCCCTCCCCCCGGGGTCTATCTTCCCATCGCTTTGGATTCACTTCACCTTTCAGAAAGTGATCGATTTTCTGTTTCTAGAATTGTTGCTCTTCTTCTCTTCGATTTCCCGTTGGATTTGTAGGTGTTCACAATAGTTAGATAAGCTGTCTAGCTGATCTCCTGCTACCCGATGTCGTCTCAACCTGCTACTTCTCCGCCATCTTGACTCCTCCCCCTCTCGTTCATTTTTTAAATAGTTTCACTTGGAAGCATAGATCTGGTTCCTGTTTCTCCATCCTGGCGAGAAGCTGAATTTCTGTACTGACTGTCTTGCTTCTTACTGATAACTCACTTCTTATTCAAGACATTTTCATTCTGTTAATATCAGATTATAAGTAATATTGTGCCTTATTCCTGAAAAATGGTTTCATTTTGCTCTCATGTTTGGCATTTTCCCTAAGTAAATATAGAAAATTATATATATATATATATATATATATATATATATATATAGTCATACAAAATTCCAAAACTTTAATTAACCAATTGCAGTGGCAAGCTTGACCACCATGCTAATTACCAACATAATCTCAACAACTTTTTCAGAAATTAGTCTCAATCTTGTTTAGCCTAATCAATTACTATCATAGCATAATTCTTTCCAGTTTATTTGTAGACAGGTCCCGTAGGCCAATATGAGAAATGAAGCCACCTTCTTTAATGATATGTATAAGCCACTGAATTAACTGATGCCGAATCTACCCATTTTAATATATTTAATTTGAAATAAGTCACTCTATTAATTCAGGAACTTTTCACTGGTTACTTGCACCTAAGTATAACTTAATTGATATATTTTCTCAATCTTGACCATGAGTTACCCTATTCTTGAATGCATTTTTATGGTATTCTTATAATTTCTTGGTTATTCATTTTTAGAGATAGACTTTGTATGTATGAGTGGTTAGGTCATAGTCATCCTGTTAAAACTTCAGTGTTTACTAAGCAAGTGTCCTCCAGGAAGGTTGTATTAATTTATGTCCCCAGCAGCATTACATCATCACCAGTAGTGGAATGAGGAGGAAGAGGGGGAGGTGGAGAGGAAGGGCAAAGACTACTACTACTACTTTTTAATTTTGGTCATGGGTAAGGTTCTCCGTCCCCTGAAAAAAAAGGTTTTGCCTCTAAAATTCAACAATTCAAAGACCTACTGAGATTTCTTTTCTTGAATGCACTGGATCATGTTTTTAAACATGACAGACAGAATTATTTTAAAAAATTTCAAATCAAATATAAGGTTGAGAAGTTAACAAAACATTTCACAAAATAGATATATAAGAGAGAGTGACAACAAAAAGAAAAAGGCTCAAGGCTCAATGGAGAATCTAATACTTTCTAGAGAGACTTATACATAGACACATCATCATGAAATTCCAGGATTGAAATAAAACAAATAATGTAAAAGTAGAGATAATAAAAGACATTTTCAATATAATATAAATGATATTCAAAAAGTACTATCAATTACCTAGAAACCAATAAGAAAAGATTCAACATGTGCTTTCATCAGCTACCAAACTATTAACCATACAGGTATGGTATAAAAACATTTTTAAACAGGAAAACTCAGAAAATTTACCTCTTTTACACTCCTTTCTTAGGGAGGTTGCTTCAAATTGTGCTCTGGCAAATTCAAAAGGTAAGCCAGGAAGTAATAAGCAAACAGCAGATCCAACCTAAGAAGTGAAAGAAAAGACATTCCAGTTGAAAGATCAAGAATTAGAAGTATAAATGTATTATTTTTAGACATGAAGATGACTGCCAAGAAAAAAAGTCAAAGTACTCTAAGAGAGTTCCAAGTTGACTTTGTAGATAGTCTCTGTATTTACAAGGTACATTACTTTTTATGGACTATAGAATAAATTTTGGAAATAAAAACTCTTATTATAATTGATATTTATTAATAAAAATGTGTTAATAGAAAAAACCCATGTCACCAAAAATGTCTGTATTGTAAATTATAAGCAGATGCACGTGTGTACTTAGTAACTGCCTTATTCATCAGTAGATATACGGGAACTCCAGATCCACAAAGTTCTGTGGAATGAATCTCCTCATGCATTGACAACTCTGTGGATTTCTAGCTTGATGAATCCTAATATACCTGAACCCTTTTTAGAGAATAACTTATTAGTCAAAAATTCATGAGAACTTGTATCTTTTCAAGTAAGTGTTTTTGTTTTCTTTGGGTGAATACTAACTAGTGGAAGACCTGGATCCTATGGTATTTTAATTTTTAATTTTTTTGAGGAAACTCCATACTATTTTTCCTAGTAGCTACCCCAGTTGGCATTCCCATGTGGTGCACAAGACTTCTTTTCCTCCACATCCTTGCCAACACTTGCTGTATCTTGTGTTTTTTATATTATCCATTCTGACAGGTGTGAGGTGACAGTTCACTGTGGTTTTTATTTGCATTCCCTGATGATGACTGATGTTAAGCAATTTTTCATGTCTCTGGTGATCATTTGTATGTTGTCTTTGGAAAAACATCTATTCAGCTCCTCTGTCCATTTGTAATTGGATTTTTTAATTTGGTGTTGAGTTGTATCCATTCTTTTCTTTTCTTTTCTTTTCTTTTTTTAAGATTTTATTTATTTATTTGACAGGGAGAGAGAGATCACAAGTAGGCAGAGAGGCAGGCAGAGAGAGAGCGGGTAGCAGGCTCCCCGCGGAGCAGAGAGCCTGATGTGGGGCTCGATCCCAGGACCCTGAGATCATGACCTGAGCCGAAGGCAGAGGCTTAACCCACTGAGCCACCCAGGTGCCCCTGTATCTGTTCTTTATACATTTTGGGTATCTGTTGCAGAAAAGTGAAAATCAGACCAGCAAGAGCTCAAGGGACACTTGGAGAAGTAGGAGTACTCGAATTTATTTCATGCCAAGGGACCCAGATGGGCTCATGCTCGAAACTCTGGGCCCTGGGAAATGGGGTCACAAAGCTTTTACAGTGGACTGTAGGCAGGCAGGTTCCCAGGGCTATGCAGGCTGCTGGGAGGTGGGGGAGCAGGGGCTGCTTTGGGCAGGAACAGGACTGCAGGGAGCCTGTAGTGGAAGCCTGTTTACAGAAGCAGAAAGGGCTGGTTAGCTCTTGCTGCCAGTAGGGCTACTGCTTATCTCTAGCTTGTTATTAACTTTCCATTTTCTGGGGCCTCCTGGCCTGGGCCTACTCTGGGTCATTTTCCTCTTCATATTAACCCCTTATCAGATAGATCATTTGCAAATATCTTTTCCCATTTAGGAGGTTGCATTTTGTTTTGTTGCTGAGCAACCCAAGTGTCCACCACTAGATGAATGAATCAAGAAGATGAGACATATATGTATAATGTAATATATGATAGCCATAAAAAAGAAGGAGATCTTCCCATTTGCAAAACATGGATGGACCCAGAGGGACTAAGGCTAGGTGAAATAAGGTAGAGAAAGACAAATATATGCTTTTATTCATATGTAGAATTTAAGAAGCAAACAAAGAAAAACAGACAAAAAAAACTTTTAAGTAGAAAAGACTGGTGGTTCCCAGATGGAAGGAGGGGGGTTGTTGAAATAGATAACAGAGAGGAAGACTGCACATCTCTTCATCAGCACCGAGTAATGTACAAAATTGGTGAACCATTATATTGTACCCCTGAAACTAATATAAGACAATATATTAATTTTACTTCAAAAAATTCATGAATACACATGATTTCAGAAATATAGTACCTCTCCCAATGGATCAAAGATTACTCCAAACTTTGCTGTTGCAGAGAGGCAAGGCAAAGGGGTCAATGCTTACAGAAACTTTGCCCTTCTTTGCTCCCACTTTATAGGTCCTTCAGGATAGTTTCTCAACAAGGGGTCTTACTAAAGCTAGGAGGAGCTGTTTCCCAGAAAGATACAATATACTAATCTTCCTGTTCTACCAGTTCTGCCAAACATAGCCTAGGGGACAAAGCATCCATCCCTTAGATCACAGGGCAGCTGTTTGGGCTAATAAAGCTTTGGGGAAGGCCCCTCCCTGTGGCATTCCAACAGCAGAGTCGGGAGCAGGCCAGGGCATTCTTATGGCCTCAGGCCTCCTCCCAAACCTTCCATTACCCCCAGTGCTCTCTGGTTACATTTTAGCAAGCTGGGTATTGCTGCTGATTTCCTGCTCCCCATTAACCTCAACAGTACCTGGTACTGCTCTGTGGTGGATCCTCACTGTGGCACCAAGAAAGGTAAGAATTTGTTTTCATAAGACTCAGACCACCACTCTCTACTTCTTTGTCAACTTTCCTTCACTCTTGTTGATTTGTCTCTTTACTCGAGTTTTAGATAGTAGGCAAAAATATCAGAAATGCCCTTATAATGAGGCAGAGATGGTGGCTACATTCGTATTGTCATCTAAATTATGGCACAATGTGTAAATGCTTTGAAATTATCTGGCTCTAACTAATCCTATCCAAGGTCACATTTTAAGAAAAAAAAAATGGTATTACAGTGAACACGCATTTTAGGAAGACACACCTTAGGCACTTCACATCTTCCCAAATGCAAACAATTGCTTTCCTAGGTTAGATTAAGTGGACAGTCTAATTTGATCTGGGATATTCAATAGGGGGGTAATCACTAGTTTTCCTGCTGCTCAAAAAGGAAGTTGTGGAGAGTGTCCCATCCAGGTGGTGGTACCGGGGCACAAGTAAGACAGGGGTATGCAGAAGACTTCATAAATGTCAATCTTAAAAAAAAAAAAAAATCCTATGATGAGAGGAAAAGGATCTGAACAATAGTAGTGATTAATTTCAAGCTTGCCCAGGGCTCTAGCATTTGCCGAGGGAACTGAAGTGGAAAATTTAAAAAGATCCATGAAAGGAATAGCAACAACTGGAATTCTCTAGAAACACTTGGAGAATAGTCACCCAGAGTTTGGTTTTGGGGAGGGATGCTTTGGTTTGAGTTAAAAAACAGGAGTCTTGGTTAGTTGGTACAGTGTTTCTATGAAAGGGAGATAAATAAAAATAAATAAAACATGAAATTACAAGCCCTTCCCGAATGTGACTATATAGCTTAAAGTTTCACCTTGCTTGGATTAAATAAACTCCACTGGAGATCAGCTTGCAGGGCATTAGGTGCTGAAATGGGGGCTATCTAGGGAGCTCTTTATCATTGAACCAGAAAATGAAACTAGATGGAAATGTTTAAAAAAGAAAACAAAACAACTTGTTAGTGGGAGAAAAACTCTCAATATCATTATGCTTATGAAGAGAACATTCTCAACAAACGTTTCCTACCGCAAAAACCCCTAATATTTAATCAGAATAAACTGTGTTAGCTTTTTGCAAAAGTTCCCTGTGGGATCTTCTATTTGCGTGCTCCCATACCCAGTGTTATATGTGCCTCCATTCTTGCCAAACATATTACTTTCGTGCTTCTATTTAGTCAGAGAGGTGAAGTCTTAGAATATAAGTGAGGCTCCCTGGTAACCAATGACCAAGAAAGAATTCCCAAGATGTCTTTGGTGCAAAATTTGAACATAGAGAAAGCAGACTTTCAATCTTATGCCAGTTTACTTTAAAATCTGTTTATTTTCATCTTAGTCTGCCCTGACCACACCTAAAATTCCATTCCAAAATGTTCCCTTCACAAACCTTAACTTTTCTTTACATTCAGATTTTGTCCCAAGCCATCTTTCCAAATAAACATCTTATTTAGGACAAAAGTACCTTTTACCTTAGACAAAAATGCATTACCATCAGTCATTTAGAATTTTGCATTCTTTAGAAACCTTAATCTCCAGTGAAGACTAAGGAGTAACCAACTGTGAACTGTTACCTCAGAATTCTTTAGATGGCAAATTTGTGACTCCATTAAACACAAAACATGTTTACCAACAGATTTAAATATCCTTCATTTCTTTGCAATAAGAAGTCAAAAGCACCGACTTATGTCCAGTAATTCATGACTTAGCACTTTATCTTATTTGGAAAAGACCTAGATGTCCAATGAATTTAATTCCATTTGTCATCAAAGTCCAAAGACTTTGAAAGCTATCTGAACAATTACCTATGAAAACTTTGAGACAGACAATGAACTATCAGTTTGGTCATCTTTTTTTTGCAACAGAGATCACATTAGCTTATTTGACTTTCAGTAAACCTTGACAGAGTAAGTTTCACATTCAGTGCTGGTAACTTTAAAGACATGTCTGTCATGGGGCGCCTGGGTGGCTCAGTGGGTTAAAGCCTCTGCCTTTGTTGGGTCCCCCAATAATGGGTCCCCCAATAATGGGTCCGTGATTAAAGGAGCGAGACTGATACAAAGTGAAAGTCAAGCAAAGCTTTATTTCATGCTGATGAAGTTCTAGAACCTGGGTGAGGTTCGGTGGGCTGAGGTCTGGAGCCGATGACCAAGAAAGAATTCTTGAGACATCTTTGGTGCAAAATGGTGGTTTATTAAAGCACGGGGACAGGACCCGTGGGCAGGAAGAGCTGCTGCCCCGGGTTGTGAGGGATGGCAGGTTATGTACCCTGAGGTTGGGGGAAGGTGAGAGAAAGGGAGGTTTCAACAGAGCTTTCATATGCTAATGGAGTGGAGCTTTCATATGCTAAAGGAGGCCTCCAAGGCGCAGGGATACCAGAGGCTTGATCAATGTTGTCTTTTGGCGAGCCATTAACATCAAGAGGGTTGGGAGATTCCTGGTGAAATGTCACAATCCTGCTATCAAGCTGTCTCTGTTAGTGAGAAACTTATCTTCACTTACATTTCCTTCTACCCCAGACTCCTTCAGTTTTGTTTATGGAGGGGAGGGTGACATTAAGGCTTGAGGAACTGAGTCATTTGCCTCTGGAATTTGTGCTATTGATAATGTAACTTCTTTGTTCATAGATCTCTAGGACATTTGTAAACCAAGGGAGACTCCTGTCTTGCAGGATTGTGAGTTAACTATTTGTTTTGGCAGTCAGGGGTACCTGAGGAATGCCACACACATCACTGAGGGGAGCGGATGGAGAGGGGGTGCAAGATGCCAGCTTTTGCTTTGTCCTCAGCCAGCCTCCTGCTCCCTCATCAATGCCAAGCATCAAGAATCAAATCAACCGTCAAACAGACCAGTCGGGGCTGCCCCTTACAGAGAGGACGATCCCTCTCTGTTTCATAGACTAACTTTTATAGAGCAAAGGCCATGTGGTTGGGCCTGGTCACAAACAGGTGGCCAATGAAATTGTAACACACAGAGAAAGCTGCACAGTCATGCTAGGTGACCATTTGAATTACAATTTACCCTAGTAGACATTTGAACCAGCCTATCACCTTGGTCAGAATTGGTGCCCAAAGGGCGGAGCCCATACTCCTTGGTAGCTAGGAGACAGTATGTGCCCCCCCACTGATCGGATGTCTCCACCTGGCCTGACCCACCCTTGTATTTGGGCTTTGTTACCTGGGGCTCGTTTCCGGGACTTGTTTTTAAGTTCCCCTGGGGGGGGGGGGGCGGAGAGCAGAGTCAACTTAAGTTTTACAACAAAATGGCAGTTCAACTGGGGTGGGGCTGCTCTGGCTAAATAGGCCCTTACATCTTCAGCTCAGGTCATGATCTCAGGGTCCTGGGATCGAGCCCCATATCGGCTCTCGGCTCAGCAGGGAGCCTGCCTCTCTGCCTACTTGTGATCTCTGTCTGTAAATAAATAAATAAAATCTTAAAAAAAAAAAGACACGTCTGTCTTAATTAAACCAACAAACTTAACTACGATGGACATTCCACTGGGCCCACCCCACTTCCAGTGTTTATCCGAGACATGAGTGGGGAAATCTGGAGTGGAAGGTGTTAGGTCTGGGGGTGCTCTTCTCACTCCCTGACAGTGAAGAGAGGAGGAGCCATGGGGCAAGAGGCACCAAGGATGGTCTAGAGGCCAGTGATACAGGCTGCACCCACACTGGTGTAGAAACAGGGGAAGGGGAGACAGAAGAGACAAAGTGCTGCCAAAAGGCAGAGAAGGGGTTCCTGTTTTCAGAGCTCATCAGCTCCAACAGAGGAGCAAACACCATGTTTTCCCACCAACAAGGTGGTAGGGTTAGGCAGTCCACGTCAGGCCAGAGAAGACTGGGAATTTCTCTGGAACAAAGTGAGTTTTGGCAGCTGCTTAGGAATATTCCTTAATGTCTCTGTCCTGAGGGATACTAACCCCAGTTGGCTCCAGTTACAGCCATCAACGTGGGAAATGAGTAAGAGAGAAGCCCCCACATCTGTTAGGAGGAACAGAGAGAGAGAAAGTCAGAGTCCCCTGTGCTAGGGATGGCCTGCACATCTACCAGCAACCTGGGTTTACCAGGAGGCAGCTTAGTTACATAATTACCATCCAACATGTCAGGAGGGGGTTCCTAGCCAGACATACTCAGGTAAACACATTCTGCAAGAGGCCCTGGTGTAAAGCAGTGAAGGCCTAGGCATGAGCCATGAAGGTCCCCTAGGTCCATTTGCCCTATTTGCTGTGGAGGAGATCTAACTGATAGACCCCACTGAGGCCATGCAGTGTTCCAGGAGCTCAGTCCTTTCCTAAGTTTTGCAATGTAGTTTGCTTCCAGTGGGTTAAAAGGCACCCCAAGGTAGAGTCCTTGGGAACTGAAGAAGCCTACTGAGGCCACGCTCCCAGAAAAGTAAAGAAAGTCCATTACCAAATCCCCCTGGACTCCTGGCTGGCATCCCACGCGGGATACATCAGAGGTTCCCAAGTGTCAAAGGCGAATGGAAGCGTCTCTCAGACAAGACATAGCTGTTGACTATGATCCTGCCTTCCCTGTGAGGGCATTCCTGCCATCAAAGGCCCTAGAGGAATGCCGGCATCTCTCCCTTTCCCCATCGTATCCTAGGCTACAGATGGGTGCCTGGTGAATGGACTGAAATGTCATGCCATGCCGCGGCACCATCTGTCCTGAAGGTTGTATACTGTCCTGTTATTTTAACCATGGAAAATACTAGAAAAGATTAACAAAGGGAAATTACCAAATTTTGTAGCTTTAAGTAGTTAGTAGAGGACACTGACAGGAAACAGTAAAGGCTGAAATCCATCATGGTCTAAGTGACATTCCCACCCACATGGCCCTGACAGCCAACTTCCCTAAGAAGTGGTCCCCGGTTGGGTTTTAATTCAATCAGGTACTGGTTTCAACCAGCTCCCAGGGACGAGGGAACAGAAGGCTGGCTGAGGACAAAGCAAAAGGCTGACACCCTGCAAAATTTCCCCACCTCCAGGCCTGGGTGAGACATATGTGACATTCTTTAGCAATCTCCCAACTATCTTAATGTTAATACCATGCTTAGAAGAGAAGACCTTGACAATGGCAAGGCCTCTGGTATCCGGTATCTTACAGGTCCTCTTTAGCATATGAAAGTTCTACTGAAATCTCCCTTTTTCCTTACTTCCTGAACCCTATGGTATGTAACCTGCCACACCTCCCAATCCCAAACCCAACCCCAAAGAAAGCAGCTCTTTCTGCCCATAGGTCCTGTTCCTGTGCTTTAATAAACCACCATTATGCACCAAAGATGTCTCAAGAATTCTTTCTTGGTCATCGGCTCCAGACTCCATCCCACTGAACCTCACCTATATTCTAAAACTTCATCCCTAGTGGAGGTCCCACAGTCAGAAGTGGCCAGACCAGGGATGTGGAGGGGATCACATTACATCAATCAGGAGGAAACCACACACACAGCTCATTGGCAGCTGTCCTGATGACTTAGGTGGCTGTCCTGTCCACAAAACAGACAACTTTGTATAAGAACAGGTATAAAGGGGCACCTGGGTGGCTCAGTCATTAAGGGTCTGCCTTCAGCTCAGGTCGTGATTCCAGGGTCCTGGGATTGACCCCTGCATTGGGCTCCTTGCTCAATGGAAAGCCTGCAACTCCCTCTCCCACTCCCCTGGCTTGTGTTCCCTCTCTTGCTGTGTCTCTCTCTGTCAAAGGAAAAAGAAAGAAAGAAAGAAAGAAAAGAAAAGAAGAAAAGAAAAGAAAAGAAAAGAAAAGAAAAGAAAAGAAAGAAAGAAAGAGAAAGAAAAGAAAGAAAGGAGGGAAGGAAGGAAGGAAGGAAGGAAGGAAGGAAAGAAAAAAAGAAAGAAAAGAAAAGAAAAGAAAGGAGGGAAGGAAGGAAAGAAAGAGAGAGAAAGAAAGAAAGAAAGGGAATAAAGAGAGGGCATTAAGTTTCTGTGTCTTATTACCATTCCAGTCAGGATTCTAATTTCCAGCCAAAAGGCAGGCTTTCTCCTCCTCACAGAACAGTCATGGGCTAGAGGATTACAGCTTGAACAATCGACATGCAAGTGTTCCAAAAGACCACACTCCAAGAAAAGCCCCTGAAATGAGAGTAAACAAAGAGAGAAAGTACTCACCAATTTTGCACGAAAGCTCAGCGTCCAGATGTAAAAAGACTCAAAACCCCATGTTCAGGCACCAAATGATGAAGTTTTAGAATAGTAAGTGAGGGTGGTGGGGTGAAGTCTGGAGCTGACCACCAAGAAAGGATTCTTGAGATGTCTTTGGTGCAAAATGGTGGTTTATTAACGCACAGGGACAGGATCCATGGACGGAAAGAGCTGCTGCACAGGGGTTTTGCCTGGCAGCTCATTTGGGGGGAGGTAAGGAAAAGGGAGGTTTCTAAAGAACTTTCATATGCTAAACAGGACCTACAAGAAACCAGTCACCAGAGGCCTTGCCATTTTCAAGGTTTTTCCCTCTAGCAAGGTATTAACATCAAGATAGTTGGGGGAGATTCCTGGAAGAGTGTCCCCCATGTCCCACCCAGGAGTAGGGGCCTGGGGGGGAGGGTGCAGATGGCAGCCTGTGCTTGTACTCCACTTGCCTTCTGTTCCCTCATCAATAGTGGGATATGATTCCAAAGGGTCAGAAACAAGAAAGTTTTCATTTTGTTTTCCATATAATTGTTCTCTCATTCTGCCTAATGATACTGCACATGTTTTCACAGGGCAAACCTCAAAGATACAGTCTGTGCTCCAAGCAATGTGATAAATTAAGTGTCTTAGAGATTTTCTTATAGAACAGTGTAGCCACTCTTCCCCAGATGAGTACATGGTACCAATTAAAATGTTCTTTTGGCATTCCTGAGTTTGGCGGTGCTACACACTCATACTTCCAGTGGGACAGTTCATCATCTGGAATGAATTAGCATCATACAGTGTGATGGGTGATACACACAAAATTGGCGGGAGTAAAATAAGTCAATAAACATTTACTATTAGAACCATGTTAAAAATATGATAGGAGTGATTCTGTCCCATAAAAGCCATAAAGGAGATGTCCATCATCCTGAGAGACCTCTGAAAAGTTGCTGTTATTTGTTTTTATATACTTTCCTATATACCAAGGGGAAATGGGAGTCGTACAAAATTTGTTGGAATTATTGGCAAACATATTCAGAGAAGGAGAATGTAATACTTCTTTATACAGTTTGCAGTATGTGTTTGGGAATTTTCTAAAAATAGTTCATTTAAAAAATATTTAGATGGTGATCCATGGTTTTTTAACTAGTGTAAATTTTCTTAAAATCCCAAATGAGAAGAAATTGTTCTGTAAAATTTCCAAGAACCTAAGAAGTAGCAATCATCCTTATATACTGCAGTCATCGATAGAAAATCATACAATTGTATGTACAAAAAGTCACCCAGAGACCATGAAATTCAGTTTTCTACTGTTAGGTCCCCAATGTTGGGTCCCCCAATAATGGGTCCATGATTAAAGGAGCGAGACTGATACAAAGAGAGGGTCAAGCAAAGCTTTATTTCACACCAAGCATCAAGAATCAAACCGACCGTCAAACAGACTGGTCGGGGCCGCCAGAGGGTGACCTCTCTCTGTTTCACAGACTAACTTTTATAGAGCAAAGGCCATGTGGTTGGGCCTGGCCACGCACAGGTGGCCAATGAAATTTTAACACACAGAGAAAGCTGCACAGTCATGTTAGATCACACATAAGTGACCAAGTGAATTACAATTTACCCTAGTAGACATTTGAACCAGCCTATCACCTTGGTCAGAATTGGTGCCCAAAAGGTGCCCAAAGGGTGGGGCCCATACTCCTTGGTAACTAGGGAGACAGTATGCGCCCCCTACTGATCGGATGTGTCCACCTGGCCTGACCCACCCTTGTATTTGGGCTTTGTTACCTGGGACTGGTTTCTGGGACTTGTTTTTAAGTAAGTTCCCCTGCCCCCCCCCCGGGGTGGGGGGGCAGAGTCAATTTAAGTTTTACAACATAACAACAAAATGGCAATTCAATCGGGGTGGGGCTGTTCTGGCTAAATAGGCCCTTACACTACTCCTGTTAGCATGTTGCCTCTCTCACTCAGCAAGGGACATGAGATATTCTACTCAGGGTCAAACAACAGGGATGCATTTTTTTCCTTGACAACCTCTCTACTTCCATAGCATTAATGGCTCTATGCTGACACAAAGCCCATTACTGGACATTTAACAAGTATTTGGATATTATAAAAGGAAATTAAGTATTCTATTAAATATGAACTTCATTGCTAAAAATAACATTTATTCTTACAATTACATGCCAAGTACTTGAGTCTTACAAAGTTTTTATTTAAGCATTTTTTTATTTAGTCTAAATGTACCTTCTAATCACTTTTGACTCTGGTAGTTTGTTATGGCATCACCATGACTGACTGATATTTATGGCCTGTATGAGTGATCAATAATAATTTACTACCTTTTGGTTAAGAGTCAAATGTCGAGGCATATTGAAGGAAACCCCAATGTTCCATTTTGTTTCATTTTTTACTACAGTTGCATTTTTTCCTCCATCTTGATCCCCTTTACCCTAAGTAGATTACATGTCATTTAACATCATGCCTTCAAAGAATTTCATCAAATTTAGCCAGAAGCAAATTTCAAGTTTATTAATTCTGAAAACAAAAATCCATTTAGGACCTACTATGTGCCAGGTACTTTTCTGGCTCTGGGGATTTGGTGGAGAACAAGGCGGGCAGACATCTCTTGGGACTTACATTCTTGCTCTTTGAGAGTGCCTATTTGTTTTTCTCTTGAGGTTAGGGAAATTGTCGTTTTTTAGCTAACTCTGATAGCCTGCCCAATTCTTTTCTCTTCCTGAAAATCTGAATATCATCCTATTTGGTTTTCAGATTTTTTTCTCCAAGTCTCATCTTTTCCCTCATGTGTTTTATATCATTCTTGATACTTTAAAATACTGTTTCCACTTGATTTTATGAGAAGAGGTTTTGCCCCACCATTTATGGACTTGAATTTGTTATTCTGGAAGACATTTTTGAGTTACCATAATGTGCTTGGTGGGATGTGATGTGCTTTGTTTTCTACACAGAAGACAGAGACCTTTCCCCTGAGGCCTGGCTGGGCAGTGGGAGCATCGTGGGGAAGCTCGGAGCACTCCCAAACCCTGAAGCAGCCCCAGGACCCATCACAGGCAGCTGGTATTCCTTATCTCCCAAAGGGCCAGTCAAGCTTGTACACACAGTCCAGTCAGGCTCCCTTGAACAGCACTGTCCAGGCTCTGCTGGAGGGAAAGACCAGCACCAGCTTTTCCCTGGAACGGGCTCCAAGCTCCAAGCCTCCCAGCTCCCTGAAGTGGTTGGCTCAGGAGAAGTGACAGAGAAATGTGTGTACACCTGGGTGAGTATGTGTTCAGTGCCATGTCTTCCCAGAACTTCTGCGGGAGACACCAGAGTACTAATTTTTTTTTTTTTTTAAGAAAAATCTCGCCACACAACTTTCTCTTACAGAACATAGCAGTAGAATCTCACTGCCATTCAAACTATAGAAAGGGCATCTTGTGCCCTCAGAGTATGGATTATTTCTAAGCCTTTTCTGTCCTTTTCCTGTCAGCCAATCATACCGGACTGGACAGACTGCTTCCAGGTCTGCATACCACATTCCTTCTCTCTTCAGAACCCAGTACTCTGTATTCCCCTCTGCCTATCAGTCTCCTCTCTCTTCCTTTCATTTGGCTCCTGCTTACTCAACATTTCCTTTCTTCCCTCTTTCCTTCAGTGTGTGCTTACTGGGTACTATTATGTGCTAAGGACTAGTGATACTCTGGGGATCTAGATTAATATGGTTTAGATCTTTGAGGAGTTTTCAGTTAACTAGGGGAAGCAGACCAAAAAAAGTGCATATATATATATATATATATATATACACACACACACATATACATACATATATATATATATATATAAACTTTATCATAAATTCAATTAAAAAATGATACATTTGTCTATGGACACACAGTTAACTGAGTGAAGGGGTTGAGATAATGAACTGTTTTCAAGAACTTTTCACAACCCCAACATTATTCCATATTTAATAATTAGATTTATATTAGTTTACTTCTCATATCATCATTTTTTTTTAAATAGTCACTACTTAGGATATATCCTGAGCCAGTTAGAAAAACACAGCAAATTGCAACAGCACTAAAAAATGAATTGCATTATTTTTCACACCTTCCCATTTTTGTCTGCCAGGTGACTCTGCAGTTCTGTCTACTAAAAGTCTACAGCATTTCTTCACTTCATGGATGTTGGGCACATAGGTTAGTAAGTGGTTTGTTATGTAGTGTTGTTTGTGATGATAATTGACAAAAACTGTAGATACTACCAAGTCGCTTCTGTAGTTTAGAAAAACTCTTGGTGTATTCTAACCTTCAGTATAAAAAGGCATTACCTCAGGAACATTTCTTTTGTGGCACAATACAAAAAGAATTATAAATTGCTTCTTTAAAATAATTATGGATGCACATTTTTACATAAGAACCTTAACTGCAACACTCACACTGAAAGTATGTCCCTGAAAGTATGAGTTACTGGTAAAAAGAAAGCCAAAGTACTGACTAAAATGGAGACATCCCTGTCTTGTACTCCCTGTAGTGTTTATTTTTTGAGATGTAGAAAAAGGGAGTTTAGATCTCTGCACTTCCTGTTCAGAAAGACATTTGTATTGATGTTAAGATGCTCCCATACTACAATGAAACTGGAGTTTGCAACCCAAACCTTTATTGATGGTTTGGCGGTATGAGGAAAAAAATAACTCAGGAAGGTCACTAATTCAAGAAGATTTTAACAGAGATGGTGGTTAGAGATGTTGGTGGATGATTAAAATAAAGTGTAAAAGTCAGATCAAAGATGGAATGAGTTGACTTTCATATGGTACCATTCCCAGAGAATAAGAATAAAATCTGTTTGTGATATGTGCTGTCTTGAAACACACACACACACACACACACACACACACACACACACACACAGGTCCCATTTCTCCCTAAGTATCACTCTTTCTCTGCTCTACTTAATAGACAGTCTTCTCAAAGCCATTGGTTAAACTTATTCTCTGCAGCCTGGTCTCCTCGAGAATATTCCAGTGAGACTTTGATACCAAAACTATCTCTCAAAATCACCAGAAACACATTGTTAGATGCTGGAGTCCTCAGCTTTTCCCATCCTCTACTTAATCAGCAGAATTTTACATATTATTCACTCCCACTTTTCTTACTTGAGAGAATTGACCTGTAACATTATAATAGTTTTAGGCATAGCCATTTTCTAAAAAGCCTTCTTCAGTGGTGTTCCAGGGTCCTTCCCCTCCCAGTGTTTTCCCTTCTGTATCAGTGGTTATTCCTTTTAGCTTCCATTTTCCTAACATATAGAACCTATAACAAAATATTTGGATATTTCTCCTTATTTAAATCCACTCCTTGATAATCATAGCTTTAAATATTATCTAAATATGAGTGAACTCTAAAAGTATTCTCCAGCCTGGATTTCTCCCCTAAATCCCTGAATTCCAGACCTGTGCAACACCACCTACTGTCTTTACCTAAGTAGTCAAAGACACCTTGAACTCAACATTTCTAAAGCAGACTTGTCCTATCTCCCAAAGCCTGCTTCCCCTGACATCTTCTCCATCTGGATTATAGCTACATTGTTTTTCAGCTGCCTAAGCTAAAAATCTTGGTGTCATCCTTAATTCTTCTTCTTTTATAGCCAGCATTCACTTCTTTGGCTGCCAATCCTATCAGCTCTACTTTCAAAATATGTTTAAAATTCTGTAGCTCACTACATCCACCACAGTGACATGATCCAAGCCATCCATGCTTCTAGTCAAGAGAATTGTGAATTGTGATGGTCTCCTCATTTGTTCCCTGATTCTGATTTCAACCCAGTTATCTATTCTCCACACTGAAGCTGGGGGAAATTATCCATATCTATATTTATATTGACACCAATATATAAATATATAGACATTCGTCTTTTAGAATGTCAATATAATGCCACTCCATCATTCAAAACCTATCAATGACTTGCCCTACTAGTCAGAGAGAAAGCAAAAATCATTACAGTAGCCTACAATGTCCCAGAAGATCTGCATATCATTCTTCTCTCATCACATTACCTCTCTGACCACACGTCCTGTTATTATCTCTCTTATTTCTTGTGTGTTAGCCACACAGGAGCTTTGCTCTTCAAAAATACCAGGCACTATACACCTAAGAGTTTTTATAGACATAAGCGTTTGGGTTAGGGTTTTGGCTTTGCCTAGAAAGCTCTTCTGTGGATAACACTCATGCTCCCTTCTCGAGGCTTCTGTCCCCAGACACTTCTTCAGTGAGGTGTTTCCTGATCATCTGATTTGAAATCGAGCGCCATCATTCCCTTTGGCAATTCTTTTCCCTATTTCATCTAGGCTCTTAATGAAACCTGACATCATACCTTTTTGCTAATTATTTTTGGCTTTTGGTTTTTCTTTTCCTATTCAAATGTAAAATTCAGGAGAGCTGGGATTTTTGCTATTTCTCGATTGTATCTTCAGAGCACAGTATGAAATAAATATTCAAAGAAAAATGGATAAATGAATGAATCTCAAATCCTGTTTGGCTGAAATCATTGGTGAATAAATTAGTTAATAAATGACAATAAATTGTATTTATTATTATAATATTAATAATAAATAATAAATTAGTGAATAAATGAGTTAAAACTGTCAGAGCAGATTCCAGCATCAATCAGAAGTAAGGATATAGGTTTTCTGCTCTTTAGATATCCCTTACACCTTTAAGTCTTAGGGTTCTCTGGAGACTGGGCACGTACTGGATAAGAAAAAATTACATTAATGCTTCCTTTTTCTTTCTCCTCCTCCAGATGGCGACAGCACAGGAAATACAGCTGATAATGCAGAACAACAGCTCTGCCTCAGCACAGCAGAGGACAATGGGCCATAGGAAATGGGACACACTTAAGAGTTAAGTATGTCTTCCTAAATGCTGAGGGAGCACAATCCCATGTATCCCATGCTGTGTAGGCCTAAGTCTGCCTTTCAAAAGCCATGATAACCAACTATAATCACCCTGATTAATTTCACATATCAAGTAGAAATTTGATGACAGGATGGTTTGGCCTTGCAGGTCGTACTTGTGAAGACAATCTTGTATCACTGAGTGGCAGTGTTGAATTTCTACTCCTGTCAAGACCCAAACCCACATACATTTCACTCAACACTGTGGGGATTTATAGTGTTAGCAGTGACAATGCAGTTTTCATCTGCTGTGCATAGAGAAGGATTTGAAATAGCAAGAACATATCATCCATGGGCACTGAGGAACGAAAGCAAGAAAGTGCGTGTGCGTGCACATACACATATTAAGGACAAGGGCACTAGAAAGGGGGAGTACAAAAATATACTTGGCTTTTTAATTATTTTCAGTCAAAAAGGCATATGTGGAAGTTGATTTGACTGTCTGTCTAGAGAGTTTACATTTCCAGATTCTCAAATTCCTTTAACTTCTAAAGATACCACTATTATATTATGGCTTTATTAAAAGACTGGAGAAACTTATTCCTGATTTCTTGTGTAGTCATAGAGGCAAGTGAGTGGGTAAAAACTTTTAATTATATAAATGAATTTGACAGAAATAGAAGTTCACAGAAGTGAACAATGAACATTTTCACTTTCACGTAGTGCCAAGAAGCACATGTAACCAAAATGAAGGGAAGCTAGCTTGTGCATAGAGAGCTGGTCTTACAGTATGTGGCAAATCTTCTTCCCACCTTCATGCCATAAAATAGTTAACTGCACAGTGCTTACAAAATTACAAAAATCAGTAAATGCAGAACTATTCAATATCAGGGTAAAGACGATTCAGAATTCAAAGAGTCAGGAACTAAGGAAACATATGGTAATTCCTGTGTTTCACCTCTTACTTTTTCCTAAAAAACACCACATGTCTCAGTACAGAAATGTTGAATTTGATACCTCAGTTTGACAGATGTCAGTTTGCGAGATGTCCAGATGGTGAAGTACTTGGCACAAAGTAAAATAAAAAAAAAATACATAAAAATTAAAAAAGAGAAAACAAAAAACCTAGGCCAGGAGACTCTGTTTCCAAACAGATTCAAGGGAATAAAGCAGTGAGGACTTGTGTACGTGATAATTGAGAGCACGGCAGAAAGTAGCACATCAAAAACATGATTAAAATGACTGTGCCCAGCAGGAACAGCACCACTATGGCTCAGAAAATAGGAAAGGTGATAAAGTGGCTGTGAAGATCAGAATGTTCCATGTACCACACCAGTAACACCTCCAGATGAACCTCGACCACAGGGATGCTAGGATTTGATTGAGGCAAAGAAACTTTGTGGTCTTATCCTTGAATACGACTGTGTTTGTTATCTGGACCTAGAAAATCAAGTTCTCTTAGAGAAACTTTAATCACTGATATGATAACTATTTTCTACTCAACAAAGTAATTTCATAAAGAATATAGAGGCTCATTCAATGCATTTTGAAAGTACTCTAAGAAAATATGGATTGACTTACAGGGAGGGTATTGAACTTCTCATACAAAGATCATAAGGTAAAATGGAGTTCTGACTATGGCTTATCAGCCCAAGGAAAAATTCTGATAACTTTATTCAATATTTAATATTCTGCTCTAGTGTGGTTTAAGCATGGTAAGTGATGTTACTTTATTGCATTGTAACAGTAAGGGAAAGTAGATTTGTGACAAGTCCTTGAATTGGGAAAAATCTTCATTTTCTGAGAAGAACCTATAATTTGCATTTGATCTTCTAATTCTAGGATGAAGTCATTATAGCATGTTGTATACAATTAAGGCTGAGGAATAATTTCATTTTACATGCTCACAATGTTCACATAGGAAAAGATGTCAATGATAGCCACACTGAGAAAGTCAGTGAAAAGTTGACCTGAAAAAAAAAAAAAGCATTTTACATCTGAGGTAGAGAGTGATTTCATTTTGAAGATGATGCTAGATTTTTTATGTGGAAGAGATCAAAGAGAGAAGTAAAAGGTTTATATGTAATATCATAACTTAAAATAGAAAGCTTATTTTCTTATTTTGGCTCCAGTAATTTATATGAACCAACAATGTAAACTCATCATGCAAATCTTTGCTTTCATCTGTACAATGGTAGGAAAATAACATTCTTTCTTCTAGTGAAATTGTGGAACTCAAGAAGGAATCTCTTAGAGCATTTCTAAACAGAAAATATTATACAAGGGATAAATTTGAAAGAGATGAGAACAAATTGAATGAAAAACAGGGCAGAGGAGAATTCCCCATCTGGACTAAAATGAAAGAAATGGAAAACAAGAGTTGCCTGTAACTCTTAGAAACTATCTTCTAGGTTACTGGGGTTTCCATTTAGAACTTTTGGAAACCCAAATTTCAGCTTGGTGCCTCAGAGTCTAGAAAATAATTTAAACAAAGGATTTTGCTAGATTTGCTTTTTTTCTTTTTTTTTTTTTTTAAGATTTTATTTATTTATTTGACACAGAGAGAGAGATCACAAGTAGGCAGAGAGCCAGGCAGAGAGAGTGGGTTGGGGGCGGGGGGGCGGGGGGCTGAGGGAGAAGCAGGCTCCCTGCTGAGCAGAGAGCTGATGAGGAGCTCAATCCCAGGACTCTGAGATCATGACCCAAGCCAAAGGTAGAAGCTCAACAAGATTGAGCCACCCAGGTGCCCCACCAGATTTCCTTTACTGTATATTATGTACTTTGTATTTTGCATACTTCAGTGGTATTTTGTGCTTTCATTTTACCAATGTTTTAGTTTTTGCAGGTTTTAGAGGTCAACCTGTTGCTCCATTTGTATATAGTAGTCCTGAATTTACTTTTACTTGTTGAATAAAGATTTTCATGGTTTAACCAGTGGACAGTAATTAAAGTATTTATTGAGTACTGACATAAATTCTGTGTCTGAAAAAATAAAATGCATCGATTAAGAAAAATTGATAGTTGCCTCCATTTAATTCATTAGCCCTTCATTTACAAAAGCAAATCAATGAAGGGGCAGCACTAATCACAACAGATACTTCTGACTATTCCTAAAACAAGGCCTCATATATGACAGTTTTCATGACTTAAAATTTGAGATACCTTATCGCAAGTTCTTAGCAATCTAGCCACACAGAAACTGAAACCTTTACAGTCTGAGTTTGATCACCCCTCCAAGACTCTCATGAACACAGTTCCTGTTTATTATTCACTTTCCTTTCCATGCCATTATTAATTCCATGCCACTATGAATTTGTTGCTGTATATTTGCTTTCTTCGTCTCATTTACTATAGGAAAACTCCACCTCCCTGACACCACATTAGGTTTTGTACCATTATTTCATTAAATTGCCTGCCTCAGTATGCCCATCTTCATAGTTATCCCTGGGCTTTTCCAACGAGCCTAAGGTGACAGTATGCTATTAAAATACCTTTTCTTGTATCATGGATTATTTTTATAAACAATAGTTTAATTCTTTGCTTTAACTGAAATTTTACTTTTTACACCAACTCTCTTCACCAGAGAATATTGCTTTCTATCTTTCCTAATTCATTAGAAGACTGAGTAGATTTCCATGCTAATTGCAGACCATCCTTTTGCCTCCATGAGACAGCAATTGCTTTTTTGAAATTGTTACCAAACCTTCACACTAGCTTTTTCACAAGTAGTGTCAGCAACTAACAGTCAAAATGCAATCCCTCTCATTGATGACTTCACCAGCAAGCTCCTGGCTTTTATCACTATCTCCTACCTTGTCAGATATTTTTACAATTTCACCGTCTGCAGCAATGACCCTCTACCACCTGAAATGTCAATCACTTCTAGATGTTTGAAGACCATTTTTATATCATTCAATTCACCCTTGAAGAGATGGGTCATGCTTTTCATGTTTGGAAATGATCAATCTTAATGAGCTCACACTTTGTGCACACCAAAATCATATTTATTGCATCTTTTTCTTTACCTTTTTGCAATTTTCCATCCTATGATTTTTCCCATTCCTCAATTAAGAAGCTTTGCCACCATATTAATTGACTAACGATTTGTTTAATTCCGTTAATTATTACTAATTCTTGTGGATAGGCACTGTATTAGAGAATTAGGATTTGAAGAATTTAAGACAAAAACAACAAAGGTTGATAATCATAGTACCTCCCCCTAGAAAATTTAATTCAGTAAGCACTAGAAAATACTGTCCCAATAGCTGCATAGCCAGAATGTTGTAAAACAAAAATCCAACAGTACCAACTGAAGTGGCTCAATAGGTAAGATGACAGGCTCTGTCAAGAAGCCCAGAAAATATATGTGTGATGATAAAGTAAGATACTCAGAAGTTTTAGTGTTGTAATGGAGACATTAAAAGGTTTAGAGTCAGGCTGAAAAAGATTCAAAGAAGAATTTCTTGACTGAGGACAAATAGTTTGCACCAAGGCATCCAAAAGTAGATGCCTGAACACTGTCCCCCCAAAGACCAGCCAGAAAGTCACATCTCACTGATCACAAGCACAGAGTCACAGAGTCTGGACTACACCAGGGACAACACGATGGGACAAGCAAGATGAGAGGGGTGCTCAAAATCAAAAGGAAATTCAAGGCCTTCTTATCCTTTGTGACTCTAAGAACACTGAAAGACTTGTTACGTCATGACCTCATCTTGAAGAAAATGAGAACAAGAAGAAAGCATTGGAAAGGCAGAATTCTCCCCCCACCCCCATTTTAGAAAGAAATAACTGACATCCATCATTGTGTAAGTTTAAAGAATATACATCATGAGGGTGTGATTGACATGTATAGTGAAATGATTACCACAAGAGGTTCAGTTAACATCCATCATTTCATATAGATCCAGGAAAAAGCAAAGAAAGGAGAAAAAAGAAAAAAAAAGTGCTCCTTGTAATGAGAAGTCTCATGGTTTAATCTTTTTAAACTGGTTTAAACTTTACTATATATCCTACAGCAGTGTTAGCTGTAGTCATGTTGTAAATTATGTCCCTAGTATTTATTTATCCTATAATTGGTAATTTGTGCATTTTGACCATTTCCCTCCCATTTCTCCTCCCTCCCCAACCTCCACCTCTAAAATCCTCAAGTCCAATCTCTTTATGTATGTTTAGATTACTTGTATATTTAGATACACATATATTTAGAGCCCACATATGAGATCATACCCTATTTGTCTTTTAATCGTACAGTATTTCTCTTTCTCTGTCTGGCTTATTTCACTTAGTACAATGCTTTTAAGGTCCATGTATGTTACTGAAAATGGTAAGATTTCCTGGTTGTGTGTGTGTGACTGAATCATATTCCACTGTCTATGTATAGACCATAACTTCCATATCCATTCATCCATCAATGGACACTTAAGTTGTTTCCAAGTCTTGGCTACTGTAAACAATGCAGCTGTGAACATGCAGCTATTTTTTCAAGTTAATGTTTTGATTTCCTTTGGCTATATTCCCAGGAGTGGAATTTTTGGATCCTAGGGTAGTTCTATTTTTAGTTTTTTGGATCCTCCATACTGTTTTCCATAATGGCTGCAACAGTTTACAATTCTACCAACAGTGTACCAGGATTCTATTTTCTTCACATTCATGCTGACATTTCTTATCTCATCTTTCTGATAATGGCCATCCTAACAGGTTGAGGTGATACATCATTCTAGTTTGAACTTGGGCACCTTTGCATGTACCCACTGGCCTGAAAGGGAGTGTATTTATCCAAAAGTGACTAAATCCTTGAAAATAGGTTTTTATTCTTGTGAAGACTGTGAGATCGTATGTTGGGAGGTTAAACTACACGACTGACCCTTGAACAACATGCGGGTTAAGGTCACGAACCCCTGTAAAATTGAAAATCCAAGTGTAACTTTTGACTCCCTAAACACTTAATTAATAAAAGCCTGTGAGAAGAAGCTTTATGGATAACTTAAACAGCCTATGAACACATATTTTGTAGGTTATAGCTATTCTATACTGCATTCTTATCATTAAGAAGGTAAGCAAAATATTAAGAAAATTACGAGGAAGAGAAATAATACATTCACAGTACTGTACTCTACTGAAAAAGTTGACACATAAATAGATCTATGCAGTCCAAATCTGTTATTCAAAAGTCACCTGTTTTTTTTTTCCTTCTTTTAAAACACAGCAAAATGGAAAACTGCTAGCAAATTTAGATCTTTTACAGAAAACAAAAATGCTAGATTTCCTTTATATGTTTAAGGAGTATTATGGGTAAATTTTTAAACCTGCAATTACTATCTATTTTCTCTTCAATTTAGATCTCTGTAATGTGACATCAGGAAAAGAGGAGTATAAAACAAACAGTTTTTGAGACACAGCAGAACTTATATAATCAAATGTGAGTTGACTTCCTAAGTCATCAGTGACCTGACACTCACTCTCCATGGATGACAGATTTTCAGAGCAGCAGCTCATTTGGAATTAGCTATGAAGGCATTTCACCAGTGCCATAAGGAAAGTAGTTACATGACTCGGTGACAAAACCTTGAATTCCTCATCATGTCATCTCTCTCAGTGTAACTATCTATCTACTCATGACTTTTCTGCAGCCACGCATATTTTTAGCTTGAAGGGAGAATTAGTGATACCCCATCTGTCAACTAACACTCAGGAAAAATCAAAAGCTCTGTGGAGAAAGTTGGGTTTTGCAATGATGATGACAAATTTTCTCAGAACCATGGACAGCGGACAGCAGCAACCACCCTACTGCCCTGCTGTGAATTACAGCTTTAATCTGTGCCAGGAATAGTGCCAGGCCATTTACATGTACCTACTCAACGGATACGAGAGAGATGTGGAACATGGTTCCTGCCAGTGAAACCAGATATGGACAAAATAAGAACATTTGGAAGATACACAGGTTGTGACTAGACTTTGAAGCTAATTCAGACTAATTTCAGTTTCTGATTTGAGTTTTATTTTTAAATTTGCTGCTGGAATATTGGCAGATGCCTGAGTTTGATTAATACACTCCAGGATGATGCTAGAAAGTGTGTGAGGCTTGTGCAAATGAAATACTGTTTTTGTTGGATTATGTTCTGAAAATTGTTTCAGTAAGCAATTGCCTTCATTGTCTAAGAAAATTTTAAATGTTCCAGAAGGAAATGCTATGGCTCTGTACCTTGAGGACTGCCTTCTAGCTTAAAGATAGAAAGACATCAAATGTTTTATAATGAGTTTTAAAAGAAAAATCAAAACATCACAACAGCTGGCATGTATATCCTAGAGAACCAGGCAAGAAAAGGAAACTGTAAATATGGCAAAACAAAACTGTATGGGTTTTGAAAAGAATATAGGAATATATGATTTAGGGAAACATTCTGTGTTATACTTATTAATATTTCAATTATGTATGATATTTGTCACTGCCTTTGACACTCTAAGTAGGAGTGTCAATTTTTGAAATGATGAAATGCAAATTATATTAGTGATTGGTGTAGCAAAAAAAAAATGGCTTGAAGAATTATCAAAATAATCTTATAAATGCTAAAAAAAAAAAAAAGACAGCAGGACTTTTAATAATAAAAAAAATCCCTGATCTATTCCCCTTTAACCCTTTGTCTAAAAACTGAGTTCTTATATTACTAATTTTGGTTCACTGATTTTTCTCTATTAGGTTATTTCTCAAATATCCTTAACTCTCTCATTTTCCAAACATGATTGCCACCCTTTTTAAACAGGACATGATGTGGGTTTTTTTTGTTTGTTTGTTTTTGTTTTGTTTAGGACATGATGTTTTATCTGATAAAATTATGTTTTATTCTTTGCCCCCAATTCATAAAGTGCTTTGTGACTTTTATTTCTTGTAGAGTTCTTTCTCCCTGTGATTCTCCCCAGACTCCCAACTTACATTGCCTGTCTTAAATTGTTCTAAAAACTCAAAAAAAAAAAAAAGATGAATCTCTTGCTTATTCCTTTTTATTCACCAAACACCTCCCTTCCTCCTGGAAACTGCAGCCTTGCCTCTGTAGTCTGGACTGGCTGCCAACTCTAGATCTGCTACTGCAGGGGACTGGAACTCTGATGTCATTTCCTTTTTCACCTTTTATTTATGGTTTATTTCCTTCTAATGCTAAAACATCTAAGTAACATTCTAGGACCAGATACGTGGAAAGAAGTTTTCTGATGTCTGAAATTGGTTTTTATTCTAACTCAAAGTTAATTGAAAATACTGAGTAGTGAACAGCTGGTTTAAAATCACCTCTCAAAATTAAAAACAAAATGGAACAAAAAACAAAGTCACTCCTTTGTCATCTGTTATCCAGTGTTGCTGATGAGAATACCAATGGTAGCAGAACACAGTTTTCTATGTGGAAAACATTTTGTCAGTACTCGAGAGGAGAAGTCTATTGTTTGAAACACCATTTCACTCATATTTAGGTTTCCTTTCATGTCTCACGTCTGTCCCAAGTTATTACCAACTTCTCAAAATACTGATCTCCAGGGTTATTCAAGGGACAATGTCTTACTTTTGTCTCAATACTTCTGTATCAGAAACCAGGCTAAATCTTGTTCTTCTCCCAGTTATTGGTTAACCCTTACTGATCTGTTCTCTGGGACTTAAAACTGTGTTGAAATGTTTTGTCTATACTGGCACTGCATTTTTTTCTTCTTTTTTGTTATGAAATTATACCCTTTTGCTTCATTTATTTTCAATTTAATGTATCTTCAGAGAAAGGAAAAAGATATGTACGACCAATTTTTCTTTTTTTTTTTTTAAAGATTTTATTTATTTATTTGACAGACAGAGATCACACGTAGGCAGAGAGGCAGGCAGAGAGAGAGGGGAAAGCAGGCTCCCTGCCGAGCAGAGAGCCTGATGTAGGGCTCAACCCCAGGACCCTGAGATCATGACCTGAGCTGAAGGCAGCGGCTTAATCCACTGAGCCACCCAGGCGCCCCCAATTTTTCTTTTTGATAAGTGCTACTATTTGGAAAATTAATGCACAACTTGGCAGAGAAAGAATGTATAGCTTCTGATTTTTCAGATCTAATATTACTGTGGTTCAAATTATTTTTCTTTATCCAAATATACTTGGAGTTCTTAGAAAAATGACAAGCCACACAATTACCTAAATATGACTGGTACTGGCATGCAGTCTATGGCATGCAGTCATGCAGACCCATGAAATGGGTTATTTCAAAAATTAAGGTAGGATTGTGTGAATGATTGTGTGAAAGAGTATGAGTGCGTGTGTGTGTGTGTGTGTGTGTGTGTGGTGTATTTTCAAGCTTGGAGTATCTAGTACTTTAGGTTCTTCTGATAATTTTATTCAACATATTATTCAAAGTCTTAGCCACAGCAGTTAGGCACAAGAAATAACAAGTATCCAAATCAGAAAAGAATAAATAAAACTGTCACTATTTGCAGAACCTATGATTCGATATTTAGAAAACCCTAAAGACTTTACCAAAAAAGTGAGAACTTATAAACAAATTCAGTAAAATTGCAGAGTACAAAATCAATATGCAAAAATCTGTTCTGTTTCTCTCCATTATTTACAAACTACCAAAGGAATTAAGAAAATAATTCCATTCACAATTGTGTCAAAAGAATAAAATATCTAGGAATAAATTTAACCAAGGAAGTGAAAGATCTGTCTCCTAAAATGTATATACAGTTGATAAAGAAATTAGAAATAAACTGAAAGACACTCTGTGCTCATAGATTGAAACAATTATGATTTTTTAAAGATTTTATTTATTTATTTGACAGAGAGAGAGATCACAAGTAGGCAGAGAGGCAGGCAGAGAGAGAGGGGAAGCAGGCTCTCGGCTGAGCAGAGAGCCCGATGTGGGGCTTGATCCCAGGACCCTGAGATCATGACCTGAACCAAAGGCAGAGGCTTACCCCACTGAGCCACCCAGGTGCCCCAATAATTAAGATTTTTTTAAATGTCTATATTACCTTAAGCCATCTAGAGATTAGATGAAATCCCTATCAAGTACCAAGCAGCATTTTAAAAATTTTTTTATATATTTTTAAAGATTTTATTTATTTATTTGACAGACAGAGATCACAAGTAGGCAGAGAGGCAGGCAGAGAGAGAGGAAGGGAAGCAGGCTCCCTGCTGAGCAGAGAGCCCAATGAGGGGCTTGATCCCAGGATCTTGGGATCATGACCTGAGCCGAAGGCAGAGGCTTTATCCCACTGAGCCACCCAGGCGCCCCCCAAGCAGCATTTTTAAACCAAAATAGAACAATGTTAAAATTTGTCTGGAACAACAAAGATCCTAAATAGCCAAAGCAATCTTGAGAAAGAACAAAGCTGGAGCCATCATGCTCCCTGATTTCAAACTATATTACCAAGCTACAGTAATCAAAACAGTATGGTGTTAGCGGAAAACCAACACATAGATCAATGGAACAGAATAGAGAGAAAAACAGTCATGCATGTATGAGAACTTATGTTAAAGAAGACCAGAATATAAAATGGAGAAAGGATAGATAGTCTCTTCAATACATGACATTTGGAAAACTGGACAGCAACATGCAAACACACACACACACATAACACCAAATCAGACTATTCTTTTATACTACATACAAAAATCAACTGAAACATGGTTGAGGACTTGAACCTAAGACGTGAACCCATGAAACACTCATTAAAAAAAAAAAAATTAAAAAAAAATTCCTAGGTGGTAAATTCCAGGACACCGATCTTAGTGATGATTTTTTTTTTAAGGTGACTCCAAAAGCAAAAATAAGCGAGTGAGACTATATCAAACTAAAAAGCTTCTGCACAGCAAAGGAAACCATCAAAAAAATCGGAAGGCAGCCGACTGCAGTAATTTCTCCCATTCAAATCATGTATCTTATTAAGGGGCTAATATCCAACATATATATTTTTAAAAACTCATACAATTCAATAGGAAAAAAATCCGATTAAAAAATAGGCAGAGGATGTGAACAGACATATTCCCAAAGAAGAGGTACAAATGGACAACATGAAAATATGCCAAAATCACTAATCATCATGGAATTGCAAATCAACACCACAATGACATATTATGCCATACCTGTCAGAATGGTTATTATCAAAAAGACAAGAAATAAGGGGGCATCTGGGTGGCTCAATCACTTAAGCGTCTGATTCTCGATTTCAGCTCAGGTCATAATTGCAGGCTTGTGAGATCAAGCACCATTTCAGGCTTGGTGTGGGGCATGGATCCCAGTTTAGATTCTCTTTCTTCCTTCTCACCCTCTACACTCCGTCCCCCCAAAGAGGCAAGAAATAACAAGTGTTGGCATAAAGAAAAGGAAACTTCTGTGCAATGTTACTAGAAATTTAAATTGGTACAACCAATATGGAAAACATTACAAAGGTTCCTCTAAAAATTAAAAATAGAACTACCATATGATCCTGCAATTCCACTTCTGGGTATTTTTCTGAAGTAAATAAAAACACTAATTTCAAAAAAGATATATGCACCCCTATGTTATTGCAGCATTATTTATAATAGCTAAGATATGAAACAACCTAAGTATCTATGAATGCATAGGGATGATATAAAGGTGTGTGTGTGTGTGTGTGTGTGTGTGTATACACATACATACATCTGTAATATGTATATACATATACATTATATATATATAATTGAATTCTGTGTTTTATATATACAGGAATATACACAAAGAATATGAGGAATACACATATACTATGTATACTTTAGATCTATGGGTAGATAATGGAGGTATTTAGGAATACTACTCAGCCATAAAAAGAATGAAATCTTAACTATTTGCAACAACATGGATGAAGCTTGAGGGCATTATGCCATGTGAAATAAGTCAGAAAAAGAAAGAGAAATCCATATAATATTACTTTTATGTGGAACCTAAAAAACAAAACAAATGAACAAAATCAAACAAAACTCATGGATACAGAGAACCAGAAGGGTGGTTGCCAGAGGAGAGGAGGGTGGGGGGTTAAGTGAAATGAATGAAGGGAGTCAAGTGGTTTCAATTCTAGTTATGAAATAAGTAGGTCCTGGGGATGTAATTTTATAGGATGGTGATTAGCATCAGTAACATCGTATTTCATTGCATATTTGAAAGTTACTAAAGGTAAATCTTAAATGCTGTAATCATAAACAAATGTTTTGTATCATTGTATGAAGACTGATAGTAACTACTTATTGTGGTAAACATTTTGCAGCATCTACAAATATGGAATCATTATGTTGTATAGCTGAAACTAATATACTGTTATATGTCAATTACACCTCAATAAAAATATCCATAAAGGATGGTGAAATTAAGGAAAACTTTGGTTTTTGTAGCAAAATACTGCTTGGGATAGCAAAGGTAGAAATCAACTTACTATTTCTGTCCTTATATCTAGAAACAAAATGCCTTTGTGGAAGGACTTTATTGATATCAGTATTTCTGCTGTACTGTCCAGAGTTTGTGGCACAAGATGTTTCAGCTGTTAAAAATAAGGGGGAGTGGTGAGGGGTATAGAGGGGGACCCTTGCATTACAGTATAGAACTACTTTCTTCATAGATGTTGGTGTCAACAATCCTTGATGATAAACTGAAAAACAATTCTAGATAATGCCATAAAGTTGTTATTTCTCAAGAACCAGATCACTTGCACACATTTAACAATGGTGTGAAATGTGGACAAAGAGAACACAAATCCTCTGCTTAAGAAATCAAAAGGTGTAGCAGAGGAAGACTTTGCAGCAGGTTGCCTTAGCCAAAAGGGGTATCACAGGAACACTTCCAAGAAAATGGGACAGATTTTCCTTAGTGCTTTGAAGATAAAGAGTTGGTTCAAAAACTGTAAGTAGAAAGAGTTCAGGGTCCCCAGAAAAAGAAAGAGGAGACATAGCTTCTGTGACACAAAGCCATTTTAGGCTCCCAGTGATTTTCTACGATCTATACTCTATTGCCTAAGCACATGTGTTGCAGAACTCCTAGACAGTGTCAGAATTACATACAACACACACACACACACACACACACACACAATCTTGGTAGTTAAGGACTTTAAGGGGAAAAAGGGACTGCAAAAAATGAACAGTCTATTAGACAAGGAAAGAGCCTAGCCATATCAGAGACACTCAATGAGTAGAAAAGCCCCAGTGCTGGGTCAGAAGTAGGTGAGGCCCTGCATTCCTGACCTGAGACAAGGAGTCCCAAACCCCATCTAGTTTGTTATTTACTTTTTATTTTGCTTATTTTTTTTACTATCAACCTGTCATTTAAATTCCAGTTTGTGAACATACAGTGTAATATTAGTTTCACGTGTAAAATTTAGTTATTCATTTACATACGACACCAGTGCTCATCACAGCCAGTCCCCATCTAGTTTATACGATCTCTCAGAACACGCCCACAGCCCCCTTCCCTTCTTCCTACCTCTGCTTCATTATAATGTTAAAATCTCCACTCAAGGAGCACTACAAACCTCATGAACATAACATACAATGCATGTATAGGCATGTTTCCTAAGCACTCACGCATGACATCACACCCACCTGACATGCGATGATAACACTCCCCTTTGTGAACATTCATCTTAATCCTAAATAAAAGAAACCCACTCCCTCCAGCTGGGGAGTCACAGTTTTGTAACTTCTTCTGCAACATCTTCTTTGCTTCAAAAAGCATCCTTTGTATGACAACTTTATCTGGTATGGTCACTCTCTGTAACTCACCAAGAAGTGAACTTACATTAGTTCTGTTACAATATTAGTCTTAGGAGACATTTTTTTTAAAAGATTTTATTTATTTATTTGACAGAGATCATAAGTAGGCAGAGAGGCAGACAGAGAGGAGGAAGCAGGCTCCCTGCTGAGCAGAGAGCCCAATGCGGGACTCGATCCCAGGACCCCGGGATCATGACCTGAGCTGAAGGTAGAGGCTTTAACCCACTGTGCCGCCCAGGTGTCCCAGGAGACATTTTTTAATACAGAAGTCAATTAAGTCTCTGCAAGGCCTCTGAGAAAATGTTTTGGCTTCAGATGGCAAAATCCTCTGATTTAAATGGAAATGAAATCTTATGGAAAACCATGTTGACCAAAAACCCCTTGGAAACTGTTTTTTTGTGCTTAGGCTTGAGAGTGAGGAAGGAAATCAAGTGTTAAGTCCTATTGAAGGATGGGAAGCACTACAGGACAAAATGAACACTTAGCT
Organism: Martes martes; assembly: GCF_963455335.1. Taxonomy (NCBI): domain Eukaryota; kingdom Metazoa; phylum Chordata; class Mammalia; order Carnivora; family Mustelidae; genus Martes; species Martes martes. The sequence continues at coordinate 116,901,778 of NC_137891.1, forward strand.
TCCTTCCTGGACTAAGTGAGTGTAGCCCTTTTTCTGAACCTTTGGCTTGGCCAGAGTAGTGGACTTTGAGAGAAGAAAATGTCAGTGAGCTGTAGTATGTAGTCTGATGACACTCCAGTTGAGATGACTGCTTTGTCCTAAGCCAGCAGTGTATTTCTGTCACAGCTCCTGTTAAGACTGTCTTGCCATTCATAAGGAAGCAGTGAATATTTTGCTGCATTTTCCATTCTTCGTGTGAGCAAGCTGCTGTGTTTAACAAGCATCCTGAGCAAGAGTAGAATTTATTTCACTTCGATTGAAAATAAATCCCTTTGCATTTAACTCAATTTTGCCTGAGAATTAAGTATTTTGTGCAGCAAAAACTAGGTGCAGGTCTCACATTAAAGAAATTTCAATTCTTTACTTGTAGCATAAAAATAGTTTTTATACATTCACAAGCTTGTAAAAGGAGTTCAAGGAAATAGAGCCTTTATATGGTACTTCTGTAATTACTATGCCTAACAACTCACTTCTATGATGCCACTCCATAAGGAATGTTTTTTCAAAGTCATATAAATCTGTGTCTTAGACTAATTCGTTTTCATATTGTTTTGAATCACGGCTGAGTTAAAATTTGCTATTGAACACTGTCAAGAACATTAATGAAAATCAACTTTGATTTTACTTCAGTAATTTAACAAAAACTAAAATTTACCTTATGAGTTTTAAAAATTTATACAAAGAAACAAAATTAAAGAAAAGTCAATTCTTCCTAAGAGCCTTTTTTGTTCTTCCCAAGAAGTCTGCCTTTTAAGAATGGGGAACCTTGAAACTGATGCTAAATAAGTCATGTACAATTTATCTACTTTATTAGCAACTTGTATAGAAAAGATTCGTGACAAGAATTTAAGACCTAATTGAATACATTTTTGGCATGGAAAAACTGTAATTTCAATGACCTGCCTTTGTGACATAATGTGGATATAGTTCATAGGGACGGTAAGCTACACAGAGAGAGTGAGCTAATGAATTGGCTGAAATAAGCCCATCCACAGGAAAATGGCACTCTCTCCTTAAAGTAGCAGTGAAAATTATTTCTGGAATATTATATCTACAAATTAGTGACCTCATTAAGTTATTAAAAGCTGTGAATATAACAACTTCTTGTGTGGCTAAACCTAAAAATTACTCCAGAAATTTCCCCTGAGTGAAATGATTAAGAAATACTGCTCTCTATTATAGATTAAATAGATATATTACATATATACAAACATATGAACATAGAAGAAAGAAAGAAAGAGAGAGACTGAAATAGAGAGAGGGAGAGAGAGAGAGAGAGAGAGAAAGGGAATCTTTTTCTATTATAATGCCCTACCACTGTTAAAGTACTCTAGTGTGCACCTTCTAAAAATCAGGACACTCTTCTACAGTATCATCATACAACCCTCCATTTAGGAAATCAACATTCCAATGATGTTATGTTTCAGTTCAGAGACGTCACTGTAATTTTCCCAGCTATCACATGAATGTGACTTCTCCATTTCTAGTCCAGCTGCTTGCCCAGGAAATAGTTGCTTGTGATTTTCATGTTTCATAAATCTTCAGTCTGAAAGAGTTGCTTAATCTGGCCTGTATTTTATATCCTTAACAATCTTGAACTTTTGCAAGTTTTCACGTTATAAAATGATCCCTCACCTGGGTCTGGAGGATGTTTCTTCCTAACCAGACTCTGATTTCTCTGTGGTAAAATCATCATTGTGAAGAGAGCTATTTCAGTATTACACCAACATACTGTTCCTTAACAAAGCTTCAGCCACCAGCATTATTTTCCCAGTTATTAATGCCTAGAATTACTTCCTTATTTTGTTATTTTATTAAAGAAGAGTTTTCTTTTCTCCCTTATGTATTTGTGTTAGTATGGACTCATGAGTTCCTGTTTTAGGAAAGGGGATATAATCTGGTAGTTTTAATTACTTTGATGCCCAGTTGTCCCAGATAATACTCAGTGACAGAACCATCAAGTAGGCTTTTATATACCTTGACATGTCTTTATCATTCTTTAAGCACATTTTTACTTTCTAATATAAGTTATTCCTGGACAAGAAGTCTTCTTAGTGAAGACGATATTTAGAAGCCAAAAATAATGGTAAGTGGCTATCAGTAAGCCTATACTCATCTGTGAATACACACACACACACACACACACACACACACAAACACACACCTGATTCTCATTATTTATAGCATAAAAATAGACTTTATTCTATGACGTCATTGCAAGTTCCAAATTAGGAAACACTGAATCATTGTTCCTGTGGATATAGGGTTAATTCCCTAGCAGCCCCTAGTCACATTTCTACCAATTGATCAACACATGACCACATTCTCTGCATGTTTCTGGTTGAAAATCTATTTTTAAATACATATTATTATTATTTTTTTAAAGATTTTATTTATTTATTTGACAGACAGAGATCACAAGTAGGCAGAGAGGCAGGCAGAGAGAGAGGAGGAAGCAGGCTCCCTGCTGAGCAGAGAGCCCAATGTGGGACTCGATCCCAGGACCCTGGGATCATGACCTGAGCCGAAAGCAGAGGCTTTAACCCACTGAGCCACCCAGGTTCCCTAAATACATATTATTAATTCATTAACATATGACTCATGGTAACAGTGTAAGTCAAACCTGAACAAATTATCTAAAACATGTATTTTTTCCATAAGGCACATCATAGTTACTTCATACTAGGAACACTAGATGGAGGGGCACCTGACCAACTCTTGATTTTGGCTCAAGTCATGATCTCAGGGTTGTGAGATCGAGCCCTGCCTTGGGCTTTATGCTGGGCATGCAGCCTGCTTAAGATTCTCTCTCTCCCTCTCTCTTTGACCCCTTTCTCTCCCTCTCTAAAGTAAAAATAAACTAATTAGTAAGTTAATTAATTAAAACTTTTTATAAAAGAACTAGACAGATCTTCAACACTATGTTGGGGGAGCCATTTTAAGCAACAAAATCTGCCCCCCCCCCCAGTACAGAAATGTGAAAACCATAGCACCAAGCAGACTGAAAAAACAAAATTTGTTCACACTATGGGCATTTAAATGATAAGCAGGACATTGCTTTGTTTGCCCTCAGTTGGCAACATGCAAATTAGACAACTCTGATTTTTTTATGACTCTATTCATGTCTGCAATTAACTATGAAAAGAGTAGGTTGATTTGGGGGTTACAATTAAATTCTTGCAAGCAAATGAATCCTGAAACATGTAATCCATGAATAATTGGGATTAAGTTGTATATTTAAAAAGATGATTAGAGTTCATATCCATATTTTCAACTTCAACCCCAAATCTCAAGATTCAAACTGGTCTTTGCCCCTGCCATGTTTATGAATCCTTTGTTAGTGCATTACCTAAGTGTAAATCCAACTATTCCCAATGTATTGACTTATTTGCCCAATCAACAAACTTGACACAATGTAACCAAACTTCCAGTTACTCTGATCACCTTCTCTACCTAACCTGTCACTACCCTCTTCTCTAGGATAATAGGCACCTTAGGGGAGAGCCAATGATTTTGAGCAATGATGAAGAATGGATGGGAGATAGGATAGCCTTTGCCAAACTGGTGTCAACTTCTTGTTTTCTTTCTGTGACAATAATTAACCTTCTCTGGATGATGAAACACCCGGGGGAGATTTATCATGATTGAGATCTTTTGAGTATCTCTCTTTAGGCAGATGAGAGGAATTCAGAGAGAGACTTCAACTCAAAATAATCTCTATTCCAAAGGGCCATGTGTTAGGATGCCATGTCCTGAGCTCCTTCACTATCAACATAGTGTAGTTAATTTAGGTTAATGTTCCAAGAGAAAATCTCAGAAAAGTCCACTTATAGGCAATGAAAAGCAAGCAAAAGCAAACTAATACTAAAGAAGAGTCTATAATTGAAAGAAGAAACCACATTGTCAAAGTAACAAATTTGTGAGTCTTTGTTCAGTTATAGTCTCAAATCTATGTGCTTCTCGGGAAAGTACAAAGCTACAGCCTTCCTGGCTTGGTATGTCAGAGCACAGAGTTTGGAGCACAATACAAATCTAGAGTTAAATGAAGAACATGGGGAGAAGGAAATCAAGTGAGGTAAATGCCAAAATCTGCATGTAATATTTATCCAAATCCTTTGCTGACCACTAAATTATATAACCATAGGGAAGGGCCAGGGGTGGTGGTGAGGGGGGAGGTGGTGGGGTTCGACAAAGAAAAAGCAGCTTCCAGAAACTAAAAAATCTCAGCAGAGATTTCAGTTACCATTATCTTTGAGGGAATCCAGTCTGGAGTTTGAGTCCATTCAAATTAACTGTGCTGGAAGAAAATCACTCTTCAGAGACATTACAGACCCTGAACTTCTAAATACATTGTTCAAAATACACAAGATACACTGCACAATCTATTGTTCAAAACCTGAAATTAAGGGGCACCTGGGTGGCACAGTCAGTTGTACTCAACTCTTAGTTTCAGCTCAGGTCGTGATCATGAGATTGAGGACTGCATTGGGCTCTGGGCTCAATGTTGACTCTACCTGACATTCTCTCTACCTCTCCCTTAGCCCCTCCTGCATGTGCCCTCTCTCTCTAAAATAAATACATAAATCTTTTAAAAATTTCAAACTAAAAATAAGCAAATGACATATCAACAAACAGGAAAATGACTCATACTCAAGAAAAAAAATCAATACTTGAAGTAATCAAGATGTTGTACCTACTAGAAAAGGAATTCAAATAAACTATTATAAACACATTAAAATATGTAAAGAAAGCATACATATCTCAAAAAATAAAAATTAAAAACAAATAGGACTTTTCAATTTGAGAATTTTAATATTACTGTAAAAAATTCAGTAGATGGGCTTAACAATAGACTAGAAGAAAACATGTATGAAATCAAAGACAGATTGTTAGAAAATATCCTTTCTAAAGACAGCAATTAAAAGAAAAGGACTACTCACAATGAACAAGTAGAATTTGCAATTAAAAACACAGTAGCACTTACATTAACATACCCCAAGTGAAACACCTATAAATCTAAAAAAAAAAAGTATAAAAGCTACAAGAGGAAAAATGTAAAACTCATGAGTGAAATCAAAGAACTAAAGAAATCTGAGGATGTTCCATTTTCATATTTGAGAAGGCTCAACACTGTCAAGATGTCAGTTCTTTCTAACTTGATATACAGACTCAACACAATCCTAATTCCAGCAAGATTTTTATGATTATTGACAAACTGATTCTTAAATTTGTATGACGAGATAAAACACCCAGAATAGCTGACACAACAGGGAAGGGGAAGAACACAACTGGAAGACTGACGCTACCCAACTTGAGACTTAATGTAAAGTGACAGTAGCCAAGACAGAGTGTGGTGTTTGGAAAAGAGCAAATAAATCAACGGAACAGAAGAGAGAGCCCAGAAATAGATTCACACAAATATACTCAATTGACCCTTGACAACGAAGCAAGACAATGAAGTGAGACAAGTCTCTTTAACACAAATAGTGTTGAAACTGGACATCCACATGCAAAAAATGAATCTAGACCCAGATTTTACATCTCTCAGAAAAATTACCTCAAAATGGACCATAGACCAAAATATGTAACACTAAAGTATAAAACTCAGAAAAAAAAAGAGAAAAAAACTAGATGATCTTGAGTTTCATGATACATTTTTGTTACAATCTGAAATGAGTGATCTATGAAAAAATTAGTACGTTGGAATTCACTAAAATTAAAAATGTGTTCTCTGTGAAAGACACTGTTACACAGGGATACCTGGGTGGCTAAGTCATCAAGCGTCTGCCTTTGGCTCACATCATGATCCCAGGGTCCAGGCTCCCTGCCCGGCAGGGGGTCTGGTTCTCTCTCTGCCTCCCACTCCCACTCCACCTGCTTATGTTCCCACTCTTGCTATCTCTCTCTCTCTCTGTCAAATAAATAAAATGAAATCTTAAAAAGAAAGACACTATTATGCAAATGAAAAGGCACAGACTGGTAGAAAATATGTGCAAACAGCTATGGTGAAAGAATGGTATCCGATATATATAAAGAGTTCCTAAAATTCAATATTAAGAAATTAATAACCTAATTAAAACTTGGATAAAATATGAATAGATCCCTCACGAAAGAAGATATACAAATAGCAAGTAGGCACTTGAAAAGATGTTCAGCATCTTAAGTTACCAGGGAATTGCTAATTAAAACAATGAGATGGGCACCTGGGTGGCTCAGTTGGTTAAAAGCAGATAAAAGTACTTATTTACTATTTTTTTTTAAATATTTTTATTTATTTATTTATTTGACAGAGAGAGAGATCACAAGTAGGCAGAGAGGCAGGCAGAGAGAGAGGAGGAAGCAGGCTCCCTGCTGAGCAGAGAGCCTGATGCGGGGCTCGATCCCAGGACCCTGAGCCGAAGGCAGAGGCTTTAACCCACTGAGCCACCCAGGCGCCCCCTTATTTACTATTTTAAAATGAAAATCTCTGACTCTTGATTTTGAATCAGGTCATGATGTGAGTTCAAGCCCCATGTCAAACTCAGTGCTCCACAGGGAGCCTGCTTCAGATTCTCTCTTTCCCTCTGCCCTTCTCCTCAACATGTGCAGATACACGCTCTCTCAAAACAGAGGAACAAAACACCGAGATACCACTCCACAGCTTTTTAGAGCACCAGACATCCAAGACGCTGACAGCACCAAATGCTGGTGGGGATAGAGATCACTAGGAACTCAGATTTATTGCTGATGGGATGCAAAATCATATAGCTGCTTTGAAAGACAGTGTGACAGTTTCTTACAAAACTTAGCTTACAGTCCAACATGTGTACTTTATGGCATTTACCTAAATAAGCTGAAAACTTGCATACAGAACAAATCTGGAATACAAATATCCACACAAAATCTTACATAGGAATGTTTATAGCAGCTTCACTGATAATTGCCAAAACTTGGGAGCAACCAATATGTCCTTCAGCAGGTAAATAAACCGTGACACATCCAGGTGATGGAATATTGTTCAAGGCTAAACAGAAATGAGCTAACAAACCAGGATATGACATGGGGAAGACTTAAATACATACTCCCAAGTAAAAAAAGCCAATCTGAGAGGTTTATGTGCTGTATGACATTCTGGAAAACATAAATCAGTGGAGGTAGTAAAAAAGCCCAATGGTGGCTAGGGGGTCGAAGGGAGGGACAGAGGGTAAAAATAGGCAGAAAATGGCATTTTTTAGGGCAAAATATCATGTACATTACTGTAACAGTGGGTACCTGTATTTCTGCATTTGTCAAAAGCAATAGAATTGACAATAGGAAGAAGGTAAATTAAGAACTTTAATAATAATGTAACAGTATTGGCCCATCATTTTAACAGTTGTATCTCACTAATGCAAGATACTAATAGTGGGAAATGACATACATGGAGGGGTGAAGGGTATATAGGAACCCCCTGTACTTCCAGCTCCTTTTTCAGTGAAATTAAAAGTGCTTTAAGAGTGCCTGGGTGGATCTGTTAAGTTTCTGATTCTTGATATCGACTCAGGTCACGTCTCAGAGTTTTGAGACTGAGCCCCACATTGGGCTGTGCATGGGGCATGAGCCTGCTTGTGATTCTCTCTCTCCCTCCTCCTCTGCCTCAGCCCCTCCCCAGCTCTCTTTCAAATAAATAAATAAATAAATACATAAATACATAAAATGTAAAAATAAAAACTGCTCTAAAAATATGGTCTATTAATAAAAATCATAAAATAAATAAAAATTCAAACATTTAAATCAGTGCAGTACAAGTAAGTAGACTAAACTCTCAGAAGTCTGAAATTTTGTGAAAAACTCTCAGAAGTCTGAGATTTTAGGTGAAAAATCTAAACTCAAGAACACTACTTGTATACTTCCTTACTAAAGGAACATGTTAAATTGAAAGCACAGACACTGAAACTAAAAGGAAGTAAAATTATGTACTATGCATCTTGAATTATAGTACAGCTAGAGTGACTAGAATAATTGTCTAAATACATGAACAAATAGAGAGTGGGACAAGGAATATTACCAGAGGGCAGAAGTGACAATTCATAATGATTACAGGCTCAATAGGTCAGAAAACTTAACATTTTTAACTATGTATTCCCCCAAGTAATGGAAATAATGGAACTGCAAAATAGCTGAGGTATGATTTGGCAAAACTACCAGCCAAGTCCGTAATCATAATTGTGATCTTTAGCACCACTCAGTAATTGACAGACCGACTACACAAAATAGAAATAGAGATACGGAAGACTTGAATATCACTATTGATTACTATATCCCAAATGGTATTCCTAGAAAACTGCATCCAGTACCTAGACAATACAAGTTATTCTCCGGAACACATGAAACATTTACCAGTGCAGACACTGAGCTGGGCCAGAAAACAAATGTCCTTCAATTTCAAAGGAGATAACCCTTTCAGACTATGCCCTCTGACACAAACAGAAGCAAATTAGAATCAGTAAAATTAGATACCTGAGAAAGTCCTAAGTATTTAAAAATAACAACAACAACTTGCTTTTTAATAACATATAGGTCAAAAAAGAAGAATTCATGGGTCAATTTAGAAAATTACAAGTGATTTTAAATTAATTATAATGAACATATTACATATCAATATTTGCAGAAGGCATTTATTTGCTTAGAGAGAAAAACATAGCTTTACATTCTTATGATAGAAAATAGGAGAGGGGTGCGCCTGGGTGGCTCAGTGGGTTAAAGTCTCTGTCTTTAGCTCAGGTCATGATCCCAGGGTCCTGGGATCGAGCCCCACATCAGGCTCTCTGCTCAGCGGGGAGCCTGCTTCCCCCCCTCTCTCTGCCTGCCTTCCTGCCTACTTGTGATCTCTGTCAAATAAATAAATAAAAATCTTAAAAAAAAAAAAAGAAAATAGGAAAGGCCCAAGATTAAGGATCTAAATGTTCACCTTATAAATCTAGAGACGAACAAATCAAATGGCAAGGATGGAGAAGCAGGGAAATAATTCAGTAAGGAATCAATGATGTAGCAAATAAACAATATATTCACAAAACCAAAAGTTCAGAAGTTTGTCCTTTGAAACAATCAAGAAAATTGTAACAACCTATAACAACAGTGACACCAAAAGAGAGAAACACAGATACAAAGAGAAGACAAACTGCTATAGTGAGAATGTAAAAGGGTCTTACCGCTTAAATTCCAAGAATATAAAAAAATATAACTATTATGAACATCTTCATTCCACTACTTTGTTGAGGTACAAAAATTATCCCAATTTCTCTCTCATTCTTAAGGCTTTCAGACAACTAATCTCATACCAAATGAACAACTCAACATAGAGGTCAAACACCGTATGAAGGTATCGCAGAGGAAAGAACAAAGTAACACCTTACATACAATTAAAATCTGACTTAGGTTCACACTCACAAAGCAGATGAAAGTAATTATTTACTATTTTAAAGTGAAAATCTCAGAAATGAGGTGAGAAAAAGTAAGAAAGAGTTAATAAATGAAAAACACACTTCAGACGTGAAAAATAAGTGGTAAGAAATGCTAGGATGACTAAATCCACTTATGATTCCTAAAAGTAAGAAGTTTAAATTTTTTGTCCTAATTTTAAAAGTCACATGTGGCATTGAGGACTGGGTGTTACAGGTAACTAATGAATCATTGAACACTGTATCAAAAATTAATGATGTCCTATATGTTGGCTAATTGAATAAAAATAAATAAAAATAAAAGGCTGAGTATTTTTAAAAAATTAAATAAAGGTATAATATGAAATTTAAGCAAAACAAACCTGACTTTTTAAATAGTACAATGTACTAATTAAATAAGCCCCTTAATCATTTATTCAAGAAAAATAAAAGATGCAAAGCAAAAATAACAAACTCTAACTCTCAAGATTAGATAGGGAATAGGATAACAGGTCCGAAGAGGAGATCATATGAAGTAATTATTAATATCTTTATTTGCTAATTGATTTATTGGCATACTCCTTCAAAGTAACACTGGCTAAAGCAGACAGAAGAAACATGAATTCACTCTGTCTCTGTGGTTCCTAAACTGCACTGAGGCACGTTAAGACAATATAGTGAACTCCAAGGTCTAACACAATGTATTTTAAATATATGTCATGCATGCATAAAATGCAACTTTTGGAGACAAAAGTTGCACTTCAATGACACTAGAGAAGATAAAAATTTCTATATTGGATGCAAAATGTGTTAACCAGTAAGGGATTATAGTAGAAGGAAGAACTTTTGTTTATCAACTATTAAGAGAGTAAAAAGTCAATCAATAAAGTGGAGAAGTATATTCCCAATATTTGAGGAAACACATATAAAGAGAATGTACAAGAGACTATGTATAAACACACACAACAAAAACTGCTGAGTTTTTTTTGGATCATTTGATAAATGTCAGTTAAAACCACCATGACGTACTATCACAAATCCACCAGATTTGTGAAGATCCATAATAATGACAAAAATACTAAGTTTTAGAGAAAATATAGAGAATGGTAACCCTCTTATATTGCTGAAGACAGTGTAAGCTGGTACTTATTTGAAAATATGTTTTTGCGATCTCTATAAAACCGGAAATGCATTTCATATGCTCTTGGATTTCTACTCCTGTAGTTATGCCTAAAAGAAATGCACCCAAAATTCCATCCAAAAATATGTACTAGAATGTTCATTGTAATAGAGGTATTTGTTTTTTTGTTTCTTTTTTTAAAGATTTTTTGAGAGAGAGAGCAAGTGCATGAGCAAGGAGTGGTGGTAGAGGAAGAGAGAGGAGAGAGAAAATCTGTAGCAGATGCCCCATGAGTGGAGAGCCAGCTGAACCCAGAGATCATGACCTCAGCTGAAATCAAGAGTTGGACACTTAAGCAGCTGAGCCATCCAGGCGCTCTAGCAATAGCACTATTTGAAGTAGTCAAAATCTTAGAAACTAATTAAAAAAATTTCAGCAATAAAACAGATAAATAAGCGGTGCTATAGTCACACCAATTACATGGCAATAAGATGAAATATCTAAATCATGTAACAGCATAGCCAAAACCCATAAATGTAATGAAACTGAATGAAAAAAGACCCAAACAAAAAGTACACTGTTTATCTCATTCACATATTGTGAAAAAAAAAAAAAAGAAAGAAAGAAAGAAAGAAAAAGAAAAAAAGCAACAAAAAAAGAAAAAAAAAGACAGGTATTTATTTTAGAAGTCAGGACTGTGGTTATCCATTCATGCGTCAGTGACTGGAAGGGAACATGAAAGGTAATTAGGAGATATGGACAGTATTCTAGTGTTCTTTTCATTTTGGTGATATTTATACAGATATAATCAGTTTGTAAAAATTCATCCTAACTTCTCTGCCTTACCTCTTAACACTCACCGCTGCTATCAAAGCAAACCATTTATAACTCAACCAGATCAAGTCAATACCCTGCTTAAATATGTGTTGTTCATGATGTTTCTTTTGTCTGGATGACGTCACCTACACCTTCCTCTAGGTCTTACTCCTTCCTAAAGCTCAGTTCAACTGTCAGCACCTCTGTGAACACCAAAGTGACCTTCCGGGTCCAGAGACGACCCCATGCTTCCCTCTGCTGTATCACATTGAATGGGAAAGTTTCAAGTCCCAGGTAAAAAAAGAATGGGTTCTCTCTCAGTGTAGTAACATCCGTTTCTTTAAAAAGCAAAAATAGGTTTTATTCACACTTCTCTGTTACTCAAGAGCTGCATTTGAATCTGATAGCAATTATTAACTTGGTAATATTATGACTATTGTTTTCTCTATTCTTCTGCCAGAAAGGAGGATTCCCTAGTCTGCAGTCTTGCTTGCTTTTGCTGGTCACCTTTCTTTAAACCCAGTCTGTCTGCTGGTGTCTCTATCATAACTGGAATGTTTCTGTGTTGTTGGTAATTCACTGGGGATGACAGGCCCCAGCAATGTGATTTCTGATTTCTTTTCAATTTGAGGTAGGGGCTCACTGATGTCTCGAAATTCACTTCTATGACAAAAATAATTTGTATCAACATAAAGAAACTTTAGCCGGTTTACCTCAAATTCCTCAGGGAAGAGGAAGCATTAATATATTTGAATTAGAGAACAAGGTTTCATTTGTGAGTCCAAACTTGTTTCCATCTCTACCTGTTATTAAACAATTCAACAAATGCCTACTGATTGGCCAATCCTGGTATAGGCAATGCTAATTTCTGAGACTGCAATCTTATACAAATAATAACGGTTTTGTGTAAAAAAATTAGTTTTAATGGAGATGGCAGTTTAATCATTTAATAAGCAAAATAAACCAAATGTGGTGACTATTAAAAGGCAAAATAAATGAAGCCATGAGGCCATTTAACAAGGTGTTTTACCTTATGAAATCAGTGCTGACTGGAAGGAAGCCAATTTCCTTCCCCAGTCTCTGCTGGTCACTTTCCTCTCATGCTTGGCTTAAGAATGGATCTAAGAAGACTTATTTGAGTAATTCTGTTTCACTTTGAATGTTCCTTTACCCTGAGTACACTCAGGCACTTGCACATTGATAGGATGTGCTTGCTTACATAAAACTTTTTAATGGTGGTTTAGCATATAAATTTTATGACTTCTACTAGATTACCAACTTCGTGGAATATTCTGTTCATTTTGCTTCTCATAAGACCTTGTGAGCTCCCATTCACACAAAAGACTTTCCTAAGTGCTCATTTATAGTGCTTAATGAATCTACACTGAGTCAGGGAGATTAAAGTAGAAGAACGGAGGAATGTTTTACATGTGAAATGTCTTTAATTCTAGAAATAGAGCAGTAAATTATTAGGGAGCTCATCCCCGGGAATTGTCACATGCACAGTCACTCTATTTCACTCATTCAGTTCCAAATTCACTCTGTGTGTTCCTGGCTAGGAGACAGGTCTCAGAGGTAGGCCAAGCTTTCTGAACCAGTATAAGGAATTTTTGGACATCTAAGTTATTCAGATTTTATGCTCCTAAGGAACACAATCTGCAGATGTTAAACAGGAAGTCTATTTGCTGGCCTATAAATGTCAGGAAAGCATAAGCATTTACGTAGGTGATGTGAAGCTTAAATATCATCCCACAGATGAGAACAGTTTCCATCTACAGAGGAATTTAAAAAAGGGGTTTTACTTTCTTCAAGCTTTTTGAAGATCAAAATAATAAATGAAAAATGGTTGCTTCCCTTTTGTGTTGCTCCATGTAATTCTCATTTAAAAAAAAAAAAAGAGTGATGCATGCATTTAACTGAATTTTTAAAGGCCATTATTTAGCACCCATAGGCCTTAATATCTCCATCTCTTGCATGATCATCTGCTGGGGAATGTCACCTGAAGCCTGGTATTCTTGTTCAGTGTCTCATCTGCACGTGACGCCTCAGAGCCACGGTGTTAGCTGATTTAATTGCAGACTTTTGTTTGCTGGTATTTCTGTTGTCTTGTTTTAAAGGGTTTTCCCATTAGGAATTCCCATCTGTACATTCAGAATAAAATTCTGAAATTTAAGAATGTGAGCTCAAGTATAGTGTTTTAGAATGGTTAATATTGAAATAGAATTATAAGAAAGAGCAGAAAACTCTTACTTTGGAATAAATATGTCTTTATATATTTATAATATATTTGATAGGCCATGGAGTGGGCTTTCCAATGTTTGAGCTTTAAGAGCAGGAAAAATAAAGCTAGAAAAACAACTACTGGTATTAAGTACTCACAGATATCAAGAGTGGCACAACTGTTTTCAGTACATTACCAAGTGGTCAAAAGTAAGCTACATGATGATAGTCCTTTCTGAAATTCTTTTTTGAATTTTTCTGAAGATTCTTATGAGACTGTGGAAGGTAGTATATGAAGATGGAACTGATGGGATATAGAAACTCATACTTGTCACCTATCACACAGGAACATGTGTGTTGCCCAAATGGTACAAGCTGATTAGTAGAACAATCTAGTAGATTAGGAGAATTAATTAGTAGAAAAAGTCTTTTAGTCTATCACTAATTAGTAAAATTAATTAGAAGAATTAGAATTAGAATTAGAATTAATTAGCAGAACAAGTCTCTTGACAAGCTGATTAGCAGAACAAATGATCACGTGCTCTCAAAGACAAACATATTCATGATAATGATCTGTGTATTTGGATTAAAGAGATTAATACAAATTCGGAAATACAGCAATCGTCTTCTTTTCTTCTTCCTCCACAGTTGGAAAAATGAAGAAATTCTCAGAGAAATACAGCCTCTGCTTACTCTCCAATCAGTATGAACACAAAAAGTATCAACCAGCTCCCTTGTTTCTGCCAAATTAGTTTCATTATGCCAGAAGATACAAGACTGTGATCACAGTATAGAAAAAACACGTGAACTATTTTTAAGCATCTCTAAATATGTTGCAAAATGCTAGTGTGACAGTACAGTTAGGTTTCACACGCTTTACTTGACCTCTCAACACCTTTTCACTGATGCTAGAGAAAGTATTGCTTTCAATTCGGTGGGAGAGCAGGGTTGGGAGAGCAGAAATAGTAACATAGTAAAGGTTCTGGAAATCTTCATCTGTAGGCTGCCCAGAGTGCTGACCAAACTTTGACACCTCGTGCCCCTCAAGTGCATAAAGAAAACATAAATAATAAGAGCGAATCCAGCTTTTAAAAATCTAGACAAAAAATAGTTTTCAATGCAATGTAAGATTTTTACGATCTTAGAAACTCTCCGCTAGAATTTGTTTACTGTGGTATTTGTGAGAACTGAATACAAATTAGTATGTTTTGCTAGTTTTGGATGCATCTTAACCAAATAACTATTAAACTTCCCCTTCCAGTGAAGATCTTTCCTCTTGTTATTAAATTTTAGAAAGCTCGCCTTTTCCAATTTTAAAAGTCACTTTTTATTTTTGAATGAAGCTGCTAACTTGGCATTTAAAAAAAAAAGAATGGTTGAAAAAGCCGTGAAGGTCACTTAACAAATGCAAAGCCAAGTAAGTCATTTACCATGATCAGAAAACTGACTGGGTCATGAAAAAGTGTAAATTTTTATTTCCAAGTGAATTATTACCTACAGTGACTCTATTTAATTATATGAATTTTTATTTAAATACTGGAATTTCTACTAACATACGGAATGCAGGAATGGAATTGTCAGAATGTGTTCATATCCTGGAGGACAAGCTCAAGATTCTGACTATTGCCCATGCCCTCCAACATGAACCCCGGAATAGCATAATTTTTATCCATTTATCTAGCAGACTTCCATTTCAGTGTTACTTCCTTCAAGGAAGGATTTTCATCTAAAATGGGCTTTAAAATAAATAGAGTAAGATATTAATAAATAGTCATTAAGCGTCAAATCTCAGGTAATTGTCATGGATTCTATAATGTAATATTATAATGAAGTCAAAGATTAACACTTAAAATACTACCAAGTAGTCATCAGATTGTTTCATTTGTGTCCAGAGACAGGGGCAGATTGGACAGAATTTTCCTCCTTTGTTATACTTAACAAAGATTACACAGTGTGCTTCTTGTATACAGGGTTTTTCGTAACATTTTAACTCCTATCTTCAGGACCCTTTTCAAAAGAGTTCCTGGGGAAACAAGGGAATGTGGACTTCTCTGAAGTGAAAAACACTACTAGCCTGATGAAACTGCAAATGTCCTGTTTGATGTTGATGACCTGTGTCCTTTTTGTGACTTCAATTGTTAACAGATAACATTAGCAATCCTGGTTTTAGAGTTTTCTGAATACTGTAAAGATGAACTAGGGTTAAGTTAGGACCTGGAAACCCAAATTTAAACATACCAAAATTAATACACCAAATATTTCAGAGAAGTTTTTCAGAAATACTGATACCCTGAGTACAACATGGAGACTCTCCCCTCTTCCCTCTCTGTCTTCTCTCTCCTCATTGTTCCTGCTCTCTTTTTTTAACTCATTATGTGTTGCATGTAATAAAATGTATGAAGAACACAGAATGCTACAGCCTAATGACATGTACCCAAGTAAACGTGCAGTTAACTGAGACACTTAGGTCAAGAGGCTGAATGTAGCCCGTGTACCATAGCCCATCTCAAACTCTCATGTGATGGTACCTATATTTTGACATGTATTCTTCTGCATTTATTTAGAGCTTTAAGTTCTCTAAACACCACTGTTTAGTTTTTCATTTTGTTTTATATAAATGAAGTCATACAAGATGTATACATGTGGGTCTGGCTTCTTACATTCAAATTTTTATCTGTGAGATCCATTTCTGTTGTATGGAGCTGCAGTTTGTTGATTTTTAATGATGCATTGTATTCCATTCTGTTAATAAAATGCAGTTTATGTATGCATGCTGCTGCTAAGGGGGAATTTGGGTTGTGTCTACTTTTTGATTAATAAATAGAATGCAATTCTAAATGGTTTGGGATATATCTCTGACACATAGATCAGTTTATCAACTTTTACCTTTCTTTATGTTTAATGCTTATTTTTGAATGTCCTGTTGATTAAATCTTGGCCTATCACCAGACCATAAGATATTCACCTATATTAACTTCTGGAATATAATTATTTTGCATTTTACCTATTGATTTCTATTTTGACTGAATTTTGTGTGTGATGTAAGGTAAACGCCAAGCTTTATTTTCTTTCACAAGGTTATGCAATTGATCTAGCACCATTTACTGAAAAGGACAATTCTTTCCCAATGTTTTGTAAGACCATTTTTTCCCCCTTTAAATCATGTCTTGGGCTTCATCTAAACTCTCTTTTGAGTTCCACTAGTTTGTTTCTCTTTTATAGGACCCCAAATCCTACTTTATCAAAAGTTAGGATATGTAGTAAAGCATATTTTCCTTATTTGTCCCATGTCTATCCTTGGCCTTCAAAGTTTCATATAAAGTTAAAATCACTTGTCGAGTTCTATAATAAGACTACAATAAAGTTTGGAATGCTGTGATTACTTGGATATATGGAGTAACTTGGGGAGTATTTACATCTTTCTAGTATTGAATTGTATTTAGTTTTCAGGTTTGTGTTGACCTGAAAAGTTTGTATTAAAGTTTTATTCTCTGTAATAGTCTATCAAACATTGGTATTACCTACTCATTTGTTGCCTTAATCCAGAGTTCCCTTTGAGGGAGAATTTGAAATTATGGATGTTTCTTACATAGTTACAGGAATATTAGGTTTCAAATTTTCTTCATGTAGTTTTGATAAGCTGTATTTTCTTAGAAGTTGTTGGTACATAGCCTATTTTACTTATCAGCAAGAAGTTATTCATAATATTTTCTCATTTTTAAAGTATGTGTAATAGATAACATATCTTTTAAATATTTTGATTTTAGTTTTCTCAATTAAATTTTGATAAATCAATTTTTTTAATTGACTTGTCCATTCTTTGTTTTCAATATTGATTTTTTTTTTTAATTTATTTGATAGACAGGGATCACAAGTAGGCAGAGAGGCAGGCAGAGAGAGTAAGGGAAGCAGTCTCCTCACTGAGCAGAGAGCCCGATGCGGGGCTTGATCCCAGGACTCTGGGATCATGACCTGAGCCGAAGGCAGAGGCTTTAACCCACTTAGCCACCCAGGCACCCCTGTTTTCAATACTGTTAACTGCCATCTTAATCTTTAATTTTCTTTAATTTTTCAGTTTGCTTTCTTTCTCTATAAAATAGATATCTAACTTAGTTCAGTATTTTTTCTAACATATGAATTTAAAGCTATAAATTTTCTTCCAAGTCTGGATTATTTCAGTTTTTAAATTAATTATTTAGTGCAAAATTAAAAAAAATAAAAAACAGAAACATATTAATAAACTAGGAAAAAGCAATCAACCATAGTATCTATTTAAAGGAAGGAAAACAGGGGAGGAGTCAAGATGGCAGAGAAGTAGCAGGCTGAGACAACATCAGGTAGGAAGAGATCGGCTAGATAGCTTATCAAACCATTGCGAACACCTACAAATCCAACAGGAGATCGAAGAGAAGAGCAACAATTCTAGAAACAGGAAATCGACCACTTTCTGAAAGGTAGGACTGGTGGAGAAGTGATTCCAAAGCAACGGGAAGATAGACTGCGGGGGTCAGTGGCCGGCTCCCGGCAAGTGGCAGAACAATGGAGCACAAAATCAGGCCTTTTAAAAGTCTGCTCCACTGAGCGACATCGCTCCAGAGGCTAAACCGAGGTGAAGTCCATGCAGGGTCAGTGTGGCTCCAGGTCCTGTGAGGTCACAGAAGGACCAGGGGTGTCTGAGTGTCACAGAGCTTGCAGGTATTAGAGAGGGGAAGCCAGCTACAGAGACAGAGCCGAGGAGTGAGCTCTCAACTTGGGTTTACCTTGAACCGGTCACAGGCTGGGTGAGCTTGGAGAGTGGCCAGAGGACAGGGAGATGGGAGTGATTGAGTGCTTTTTTCTGAGGGTTCACTGAGGAGTCGGGCCCCAAACTCTCGACTCCTCCCAGCCGGAGATTGGGAGGCTGCCATTTTCATTCCCGTCCTCCCGAACCCTACAGAAAGCATTCAGGGAACAAAAGCTCCCGAAAGCGAACCTGAGCAGATTACTTAGCCTGGCCCCTGGTGAGGGCGGTGCAATTCCGCCTCAGGCAAAGACACTTGAGAATCACTACAACAGGCCCTTCCCCCAGAAGTTCAACAAGAAATCCAGCCAAGACCAAGTTCACTCACCAAGGAGAATAGCGGAATTCCAGAGGAGGAGAAAGCAAAGCATGGAATTCATGGCTTTCTCCCCATGATTCTTAAGTCTTGAAGTTTATTAATTTTTTTAATTTTATTTTTTTCTTCTGCTAATTTTTTTAACTTTTATACCCTTTCCACTTCTAATGTTTTTGAACTAGTTTATCTTAACAGTACCTTTCATTAAAAAAATAATAATAATCTTTTTTGAACCTTCATTATTATAGGCATATTTTATCCTTCATTGATTCTAATTTTATTTTTTGTATACACATAGGCTTTTTTCTTCTAAAAAATTGGGGTACAAATTCTTCTAATAGATCAAAAAATACCGTAAATCTAGCTCCAGGCTTGTTCTAGTCTCCAGCCTGAGCAAATTCTCTCCACTTTCTTTTTCTTTATTCTCCCAACCAACTTATGTTATCAACTCCTTTTTTAGAAATTAAAAAAAATTTTTTTTTCATCTTTATAGGCATATTCCATCCCTTCATTGTGTTTACCCTTATATATGTTTTTCATTCTTTAAAATTTGGGGAGGTAGTTTCTTCTAAGAGACCAAAATACTCCCAAAATTAAGTGGGTGACCCTGTTCAAGTCACCAGTCTAATATATATATATTTTTTCTTTTCTATACTTTTTCTTTATTTGTTTTCTTTTTTTAATTTTTTTTTCTGAACTTCTTTTTATCCCCTTACTCCAATTTGGGGTCTCTTCTGATTTGGTTAAAGCACATTATCCTGGGGTCTTTGCCACCCTTTTAGTATTTTATTTGCTCCTCCATATATTCTTATCTGGACAAAATGATAAGGTGGAAAAACTCATGCCCCCAATTTGGGGTCTCTTCTGATTTGGTTAAAGCACATTATCCTGGGGTCTTTGCCACCCTTTTAGTATTTTATTTGCTCCTCCATATATTCTTATCTGGACAAAATGATAAGGTGGAAAAACTCATGCCCCCCCAAAAAAAGAACAAGAGGCAGTACTGAAGGCTAGGGACCTAATCAATATGGATATTGGTAATATGTCAGATCTAGAGCTCAGAATGACGATTCTCAAGGTTCTAGCTGGGCTTGAAAAAGGCATGGAAGGTATTAGAGAAATCCTCTCTGGAGAGATAAAAGCCCTTTCTGAAGAAATAAAGGAACTAAAATCTAACCAAGTTGAAATTAAAAAAGCTATTAATGAGGTGCAATAAAAAATGGAGGCTCTTACTGCTAGGACAAATGAGGCAGAAGAAAGAATTAGTGATATAGAAGACCAAATGACAGAGAATAAAGAAGCTGAGCAAAAGAGAGACAAACAACTACTGGACCATGAGGGGAGAATTTGAGAGATAAATGATACCATAAGATGAAACATTAGAATAATTGGGATTCCAGAAGAAGAAGAAAGAGAGGGGGGAGCAGAAGGTATATTGGAGAGAATTATTGTAGAGAATTTCCCTAATATGGCAAAGAGAAGAAGCATCAAAATCCAGGAGGTGCAGAGAACCCCCCTCAAAATCAATAAGAATAGATCCACACCCGATCATCTAATAGTAAAATTTACAAGTCTTAGTGACAAAGAGAAAATCCTGAAAGCAGCCTGGGAAAAGAAGTCTGTAACATACAATGGTAAAAATATTAGATTGACAGTGAATTTATCCACAAAGACCTGGCAGTCCAGAAAGAACTGGTAGGATATATTCAGAGCACTAAAGGAGAAAAACATGCAGCCAAGAATACTATATCCAGCTAGGCTATCATTGAAAATAGAAGGAAAGATAAAAAGCTTCCAGGAAAAACAAACACTGAAAGAATTTGCAAACACCAAACCAGCTCTACAGGAAATATTGAAAGGGGTCCTCTAAGCAAAGAGAGACCCTAAAAGTAGAATATCAGAAAGGAACAGAGACAATATACAGTAACATTCACCTTACAGCAATACAATGGCACTAAATTCGTATCTCTCAATAGTTACCCTGAATGTAAATGGGCCAAATGCCCAATCAAAAGACACAGGGTATCAGAATGGATAAAAAAACAAAACCCATCAATATGCTGCCTACAAGAAACTCATTTTAGACCCAAAGACACCTCCAGATTTAAAGTGAGGGGATGGAAAACCATTTACCATGCTAATGGACATCAGAAGAAAGCTGGGGTGGCAATCCTTCTATCAGATCAATTAGATTTTAAGCCAAAGAATATAATAAGAGATGAGGAAGGACACTATATCATACACAAAGGGTCTGTCCAACAGGAAGATCTAACAATTTTAAGTATCTATGCCCCTAACAGGGGAGCAGCCAACTATATAAACCAATTAATAACAAAATCAAAGAAACACATCAACAGTAATACAATAATAGTAGGGAACTTTAACACTCCCCTCACTGAAATGGACAGATCATCCAAACAAAAGATCAACAAGGAAATAAGGGCCTTAAATGACACACTGGACCAGATGGACATCACAGATATATTCAGAACATTCCATCCCAAAACAACAGAATACACATTCTTCTCTAGGGCACATGGAACATTCTCCAGAATACATCACATCCTGGGTCATAAATTAGGTCTCAACTGGTATCAAAAGATTGGGATCATTCCCTGCATATTTTCAGACCAAAATGCTCTGAAGCTAGAACTCAATCACAAGAGGAAATTGGGAAAGAACCCAAATACATGGAGACTAAACAGCATCCTTCTAAAGAATGAATGGGTCAACCAGGAAATTAAAGAAGAATTGAAAAAATTCATGGAAACAAATGATAATGAAAACACAATAGTTCAAAATCTGTGGGACACAGCAAAGGCTGTCCTGAGAGGAAAATATACAGCAACACAAGCCTTTCTCAAGAAACAAGAAAGGTCTCAAATATACAACCTAACCCTAAACCTAAAGGAGCTGGAGAAAGAACAAAAAAGAAAGACTAAGTCCAGCAGGAGAAGAGAAATCATAAAGATCAGAGCAGAAATCAATGAAATAGAAGCCCCCCCCCAAAAAAATAGAACAAATCAATGAAACTAGGAGCTGGTTCTTTGAAAGAATTAATAAGACTGATAAACCCCTGGCCAGACTTATCAAAAAGAAAAGAGAAAGGACCCAAATAAATAAAATCATGAATAAAAGAGGAGAGATCACAACCAACACTAAAGAAATACAAACAATTATACGAACATACTACGAGCAACTCTATGCCAACAAATTTGACAATCTGGAAGAAATGGATGCATTCCTAGAGACATATAAACTATCACAACTGAACCAGGAAGAAATAGAAAACCTGAACAGACCCATAACCAGTAAGAAGATTGAAACAGTCCTCAAAAATCACCAAACAAAAGCCCAGGGCCAGACGGCTTCCCAGGGGAATTCTACTAAACATTAAAAGAAGAATTAATTCCTATTCTCCTGAAACTGCTCCAAGAAACAGAAATGGAAGGAAAACTTCCAAACTCATTTTATGAGGCCAGCATCACCCTGATCCCAAAACCAGACAAGGATCCCATCAAAAAAGAGAATTAGAGACAAATATCCTTGATGAACACAGATGCGAAAATTCTCACCAAAATACTAGCCAATAGGACCCAATGGTACATTAAAAGGGTTATTCACCACGACCAGGTGAGATTTATTCCAGGGCTGCAAGATTGGTTCAACATCCACAAATCAATCAATGAGATACAATACATTAATAGAAGAAAGAACAAAAACCATAGGATACTCTCAATAGATGCTGAAAAAACATTTGACAAAGTACAGCATCCCTTCCTGATCAAAACTCTTCAAAGTATAGGGATAGCGGTCACATACCTCAATATTATCAAACCCATCTATGAAAAGCCCACTGCAAATATCATTCTCAATGAAGAAAAACTGAAAGCTTTTCTGCTAAGGTCAGGAACATAGCAGGGATGTCCATTATCACCACTGCTATTCAACATAGTACTAGAAGTCCAATTTCAGCAATCAGACAACAAAAAGAAATTAAAGGCATCCAAATTGGCAAAGAAGAAGTCAAACTATCACTCTTTGCAGATGATTTGATACTATATGTGGAAAACCCAAAAGGATCCACTCCAAAACTGCCAGAACCTATACAGGAATTCAATAAAGTGTCAGGATATAAAATCAATGCACAGAATTCAGTTGCATTTCTTTACACTAACAACAAGACAGAAGAAAGAGAAATTAAGGAGTCAATCCCATTCACAATTGCATCCAAAACCGTAAGATACCTAGGAATAAACTAACCAAAGAGGCAAAGAATCTATACTCAGAAAACTATAAAGTGCTCATGAAAGAAACTGAGGAAGACACAAAGAAATGGAAAAATGTTCCATGTTCCTGGATGGAAGAACAAATATTGTGAAAATGTCTATGCTACCTAAAGCAATCTACACATTTAATGCAATCCCTATCAAAATCCCATCCATTTTTTTCAAAGAAATGGAACAAATAATCCTAAAATTTATATGGAACCAGAAAAGACCTCGAATAGCCAAAGGAATATTGAAAAAGAAAGCCAAAGTTGGTGGCATCATAATGCTGACTTCAAGCTCTATTACAAAGCTGTCATCATCAAGACAGTATGGCACTGGCATAAAAACAGACACAAAGATCAATGGAACAGAATAGAGAACCCAGAAACAGACCCTCAACTCTATGGTCAACTAATCTTTGACAAAGCAGGAAAGAATCTCCAGTGGAAAAAAGACAGCCTCTTCAACAAATGGTATTGGGAAAATTGGACAGCCACATGCAGAAAAATGAAATTGGACCATTTCCTTATACCACACATGAAAATAGACTCAAAATGGGTGAAGGACCTCAATGTGAGAAAGGAATCCATCAAAATCCTTGAGGAGAACACAGGCAGCAACGTCTTCGACCTCAGCTGCAGCAACTTCTTCCTGGGAACATCGCCAAAGGCAAGGGAAGCAAGAGCAAAAATGAACTATTGGGATTTCATCAAGATCAAAAGCTTTCGCACAGTGAAGGAAACAGTTAACAAAACCAAAAGACAACTGATAGAATGGGAGAAAATATTTGCAAACAACATATCAGATAAAGGGATAGTATCCAAAATCTATAAAGAATTTATCAAACTCAACACCCAAAGAACCAATAATCCAATCAAGAAATGGGCAGAGGACACGAACAGACATTTCTGCAAAGAAGACATCCAGATGGTCAACAGACACATGAAAAAATGCTCCACATCACTCGGCATCAGGGAAATACAAATCAAAACCACAATGAGATACCACCTCAATCCAGCCAGAATGGCTAAAATTAACAAGTCAGGAAATGACAGATGCTGGCAAAGATGGGGAGAAAGGGGAACCCTCCTACACTATTGGTGGGAATGCAAACTGATGCAGCCACTCCGGAAAACAGCATGGAGGTTCCTCAAAAAGTTGAAAATAGAGCTACCCTATGATCGAGCAATTGCACTACTGGGTATTTACCCTAAAGATACAAACGTAGTGATCCGAGGGGCACATGCACCCAAATGTTTCTAGCAGCAAAGTCCACAATAACCAAGCCATGGAAAGAACCTTGATGTCCATCAACAAATGAATGGATAAAGAAGATGTGGCATGGAATACTATGCAGCCATCAAAAGAAATGAAATCTTGCCATTTGCGACAACGTGGATGGAACTAGAGGGTATTATGTTGAGCAAAATAAGTCAATCAGAGAAAGACAATTATCATATGATCTCCCTGATATGAGGAAGCGGAGAGGCAACGTGGGGGGCTTGGGGGTAGGAAAGGAATAAATGAAACAAGATGGGATCAGGAAGGAGACAAACCATAAGAGACTCTTAATCTCACAAAACAATCTCACAAAACAAACTGAGAGTTTCTGGGGGAGGGGGGCCGGGAGAGGGTGGTGGGATTATGGACATTGGGGAGGGTATGTGCTACGGTGAGTGCTGTGAAGTGTGTAAACCTGGCGATTCACAGACCTGTACCCCTGGGGATAAAAATACATTATATGTTTATAAAGGAATAAAAAACTCAAAAAATAAAATAATGAAAGGAAAACAGTTAACTCCTTGGAAAAGTGCTGATAAAAAATAGGAAACCCAAATGTACAACATTATAAATTGAGAAGTTTTTTTTAATGAAGTTTATTTTTATATATAAATTTTAAACTAGTAAATTTGAAAGTACAGATGTAAAAGACAATTTAGGTAGATATAAATGCCAAAACTGACTGAAGAGTTGCAAAGTTAATAACTTCAATACAATATAAGGTTGAAATAGACAATAAATGGAAATAAAAAATTAAAATAAATTCACTACAACAATTTGAAGAGCAATCATAGAGATATGCAGAGTAAATTGTCAGAAGACTCGATGAGACAAAAGCAAAATGCTATTTACTTTTTAGAGAATCCATTCTCTAAGAAGAATTCCTGTGAGTATGTAGCTTTTTAAAAATATCCACAATAAATTTGTAGTAACATTTTGCATTTATGGTGCAGTCCAGAACAGCAAGTTCACATGCTTGAAACTGGAACTAGCTCAGTTACAAAGCAGTATTTATTTGACAGTTTTTAGAAGTCTTCCTGGGAGCCTACACACACAGAGAAGCATATTGATTTCTCAGACTTAGTAGGCAGTAGAAGTGACAGGAATTTATTTATGTAACTCCTGGAGGGAGGCAGCCTAGCCCTAGACAGGACTCAGTGCTGTCAACCAAAGTAGGCAGATTATCACTCCATGTTTAGCAAATCATCATGCAGACTAAAGGTAAACATGCCCTGAAGGTGAGGGACAGTGGAGTGAGCCCGAGTAGGAAGAATTTACTATAGACTAGGAATACTTTGCTTCTGTTTCTACAGATGTCAAAAACATGGACGCTACTTAAATAATTATTAAAAGTTCCTTTCTCCTTAAGAGTAATAACCAACTTAAAATTAAGATTAGCTTTAAACTTAAATAATGATTAGTTGGGGGAGGGGGGAGAAAAAGGGAAGTCTGTTCTTTTTTTAATGCTGCTTTTTTTCTCTACAAGAAAAATAATACCCCAAGGAAAAAACAGCATTTTTTTTTTTAAATTTGAGAAACAGTAACTCTACTGGATCTTATAATCAAGTTTCTCTCTGTCCTGCATTTTTAATGATTGAGTCACTGGAAAGAGGTCTTTGGTATACCTCGTTGAGTTGAAATAATTGGGTTTTCTGGGAATACAATCATAGAAGGAAGAACCAATTTTTCTGGAAAGTCATAATGCAAATTTCCACCAATTATGCACATCCTCCCTAGCTTGACTCTACAACTCCAAAGTCACATTCTTAGATTGTTGCAAGTTTCCAGTACTCATGGATACTGCATTCTGTCTCACCAAATATAACAAAAAGAAAATGTGTCTTCTATGAACATGTATAGTAGAAATTAGCAGCAAATTTCCCTTAAGTAATTTGAATGACATGTTTTCCCCAGATGATCTGGATATCTTTAAATGTTTTTACACAGTCCATCAAACATTTGTTCTCTAGAACATAGAGCTACTGCATCACCGTGAACTAATATATTTTTTCCAGATATTAATGAGATAGGTTTGGATTTAAAAACCTTAGTCTTGTGGTTAACAAGAAACAAAGGTAGAAATAATCTGTTCCCAGTACTGTCTCTGCACCTCAGGGATGTTTAAAAGAGAAGAGGCAAGAACTCAGGTATGGACAGCTCCAAATCATCAATAAATTAGACCAGTGACACCTTCAAATGTTTTTTGTTGCTGCTGCTGCTATTGTCTTTTCTTGAGCTGGAAAGCTCTTAATTCAAAGAAATCTTTAGTGGGGATTCACCACACAACAAAGAAAGCAGAGTTGTTCTGGATAAAGCAGCTCTGGGTCGCCAGGCCTGTTTTAGGCAGCTAAGGTCACATACTATATTCACATGATGAACTCCTTTTCTAAATTACATGGAGTCCCATAGATAGGTCACAAAAGGCTCTTTCTGATCCATCTATCTAGCCATCATATCTATCTTTCTGAAAAGATAACTTTTCCATTAACCTTTATTGCTAGTACAAATAATGACAGTTCCTTTGGTTATGACTATACACTTGTTAAAACACTAATGTCCTTGTGGGGGTAATTAATTCAATCCATTATTAACACACTAAAATAAATTACTTTTCACAACTCTTCCTTAAGGCAAGTAAATAGATAAAACATATTCTACCCTGAAGTATTATAGAAGCTTTGACTATTTATTTATTTATTTTAAATTTATTTGACAGTGATCACAAGTATGCAGAGAGGCAGGCAGAGAGAGAGAGAGGAGGAAGCAGGGTCCCCACTGAGCAGAGAGCATGATGCGGGGCTCGATCCCAGGACCCTGAGATCATGACCTGAGCCGAAGGCAGAGGCTTTAACCCACTGAGCCACCCAGGTGCCCCGAAGCTTCGACTATTTAAATCAAACTTCTGCTTCATCCAATTTCTGTAAGATGCAGGTCAATTGTATTTTAATATAATTTTAATTAAATTTTATTATAAAATAACAGGTACAGAATCCTGGATTTGGAAGCTTCATAGAATCAGGGAAGTGGTCAGAGTTTAAGACACAATGGTGAAGAGGAAAGTAGTCAGGATGACAAATCTGAAGGGTAGCATGCAAGTCCTGGCACTTGGAATGTTGCCTATCAGTTAAGAAGCTGGTGGGGAAATAATTCTCCACAGGTCCTTTGTGATTCTACACATCTTGTGAAGAGCTGCTGACAGCTTCTGGTCTCAGCTATCATTTCCAAGTTTCATATAGAAAACAGCCTTAGAAGAAAGAGACAATGTCTCTTTCCAGGTAGAGGCAGATACATTTCTTTGCTAGGTTATTCAAGATAATGTCTCCTTTTGGGGAAAGGTAAAGCAGGTTTGCCAGCTCTCCCATACTAACCACGTGTGTTTCCTGCTAGGTTGGGAGTAATACATTTCTTTGTCTCTGGCCCAGGAGTCT
This sequence comes from Martes martes, assembly GCF_963455335.1. Taxonomy (NCBI): domain Eukaryota; kingdom Metazoa; phylum Chordata; class Mammalia; order Carnivora; family Mustelidae; genus Martes; species Martes martes. Next base: position 116,929,447 of record NC_137891.1, read on the forward strand.
TGTATGTTCTGCCACCACCTGTAAAATCATGGCAGGCTAAATTGTTAGTGTCTAGTGTAATATCTCACCCCCTTCTACAATCTTTACAGCAGTGTATTATACAGAAAAGGTCAGGAACAGAAAATATTGCTCCTAATAAGTAGTGCAATGGGGCCTGTACTGGCCAAGAATGGACATGAAATTTCTACTAAAGCAGGATTGAAAAAAGAAAAAAGAAATGAGCTCTCACAAGTTACTGGAAAATATATGAGAATAAAAAGACAAGCAACTGGGGCACCTGGGTGGCTCAGTGGGTTAAAGCCTCTGCCTTCGGCTCAGGTCATGATCCCAGGGTCCTGGGATCAAGCCCCACATGGGGCTCTCTGCTCCACAGGGAGCCTGCTCCCTCCTCTCTCTCTCTCTGCCTGCCTCTCTGCCTACTTGTGATCTCTGTCTGCCAAATAAATAAAATCTTTAAAAAAAAAAAAAAAGAAAGAAAAGACAAGCAACTATTCACAAAAAGGGGTTCCTTGTGTCTTGGACATGATTATTAGCCTTGAGACCACCAGGCCTAATTTTGTTGTTCTCCTTAATCCTCTTTCTGCAGGTTATCACAAAGAAACCCAAATCTGTAACATTCTTCACTACCCATCGAGTTCTCTTGTCTCCCCGGTCCCTCCCCACACAAAGTCTTTATCCTCCTTCCTGATTTTTATTTTCCCTAGCATGCATGACCGTAAGACTATATTGTGCATGTTTTGTCGGACTTCCTTGTTTGACTTCTTCCACTAGAGACTCTTGTCTGTTCTGTTCACTTTATTAATCTTTACTTCTGGAATAGAGTCTAGCATTGCATAAGTAATAAGTAAGCATTATTCAGTAATTATTCATAATTAGTAGGTGAACAGAGGAACAAGAATGGGGGATTGTGGTTAAACATTTCAGTTTTTGTCAAGACTTTCATTTCCTTTGAGCCTTCCCTCCCAAACCCACTTCTTAAAGCATGACTTTAATCTGGACCCTTAAATGGCCAATATGACAGGTTTTCAAATTTATCTAAATAGAAAAATACACCCAGCTTTGGAGTGTATAAATTTGAAGCTGGTGATCAGACAACCTTGGCTGGGTGACAGTGCATAGAAAGAAAAAAGTGACTCAGTCATCAGAAAGGATGAGTACCCAACTTTTGCATCAACATGGAAGGGACTGGAGGAGATTATGCTGAGTGAAATATGTCAAGCAGAGAAAGTCAATTATCATTTGGTTTCACTTACTTGTGAAGCATAAGGAATAACATGGAGGACATTAGGAGAAAGAAAGGAAAAGTGAATTGGGGGAAATTGGAGGGGGAGACAAACCATGAGAGACTGTGGACTCTGAGAAACAAACTGAGGGTTTTAGAGGGGAGGGGGTGGGAGGAGGGGAAGCCTGGTGGTGGGTATTAAGGAGGGCATGTATTGCATGGAGCACTGGGTATTATACATAAACGATGAATCTTAGAACACTGTATCGAAAACTAATGATGTATTTTATGGTGAATAACATAACATAATTAAAAAGAGAAGAAGAAAAATGTATTTCACACCTGTCTGAAAATTTACGAGGGATTAATGTTAGTCAATTGTGATTTTTCCCCCTATAAATAAAACTACATCATTATTAGTAGGTAATGGTTTAGTCTTTGTCCACAGTCCAGTTGCATTTAGTAATTGATAAATACATACACACACACATACACATAAACATACATACACATGTATAGATATGTTTTCTTTTTTTGTTAAAGATTTTATTTATTTGACAGACGGAGATCACAAGTAGGCAGAGAGGCAGGCAGAGAGAGAGGCAGGGAAGCAGTCTCCCAGCTGAGCAGAGAGCCCGATGTGGGGCTCAATGCCAGGAGCCTGGGATTGTGACCTGAGCTGAAGGCAGAGGCTTTAACCCACTGACCCACCCAGGTGCCCCTAAATATGTATTTTTTAACGATTTACTTGTTTTAGGGAGAGGGAGAGGAAGTTCAAGGGGGAGGGACAAAAGGAGAGGGATAGAGAATCTGAAGCCGACTCCTTGCTGAGCAAGGAGCTCAATGCTGAGTTCAATCTCATGGCCCCGAGATCATAACCTGAGCCAAAACTGAGAGTGAGATGGTTAACCAGTTGTGCCACACATTGCACCTATAAATATATATATTTTTTAATATTTATACTGTTTTTTTAAATGATTATAAGAACAAAACAAAAAAAAATAAACAACTTGGGTGTAATTACTCTTGAAGGACCACTGTGTGAAATTAGAGAAACAAGAATTTTAGAATTTTTTTTTAATGTGTAGGAAGAAATATTACATGGCTTATTATGTATAAATGTTATACTTTTGGTTGTTATAAAACTTTAAGATATGTTCCTGAAGTTTACTGTTCTAAGAATAAATTTCAGTTTTTTTCAAAAAGTTACTATTCACCTTATGACATGTAACTTACTTTTGAGTGTCAGACTGTTCAAGTTGGATTTTTAAACCTTATCAATGCCTATAGAAAACTTCTACAACACCCAAAATCAAATAATCCAGTTAAGAAATTGGCAGAAGATATGAACATTTTTTCCCAAAGAAGACATCTAGATGGCCAACAGACTCATGGAAATATGCTCAGCCTCACTCATGACAAAGAAAATGCATATCAAAACCACAATGAGATGCCACCTCACCCCTGTTAGAAGGACTAAAAACAAAAATTAAGGAACAACATGTGTTGCTGACAATACAGGGGAAAAGGACACTTGGTACACTGTTGGTAGAAATGCAGCCACTGTGGAAAACAGTATGAAATTTCCTTAGAAAGTTAAAGACAGAACTACCTTATGATCCAGTAATCACACTATTGGGTATTTGCCCCTGAAATAAAAAAACACTAATTCAAAGGGATACATGCACTCCTATGTTTATTGTAGCATTACTTACAATAGTCAAGTTATGGAAGCAGCCAGTGTCCATAGATAGATGAATGGATAAAGAAGGTGTGTATGTGTGTATGTACGTGTGTGTGTGTGTGTGTGTGTGTGTGTATTACACACAGTGGATTATTATTCAACCATAAAAAGAATGAAATCTTGCCATGTGCACACCATGAATGGAGCTAGAGAATATAAGACTAACTGAAAGAAGCTGGAGAAAGATAAATACCATATAACTACCATTGGGTAGACTTTATTGTTTTTATTATTTTTTAAAGATTTTATTTATTTGTCAGAGAGAGAGAGAATGTACATGCACAAGCAGGGGTAGGGGCAGCAGGCAGAGGGAAAAGCAGGCTCCCTGCTGAGCAAGGAGCCCAATGCAGGACTCCATCCCAGGACCCAGGAAACACAAGCTGAGCCGAAGGCCGATGCTGAGCCACCCAGATGTCCCACAGAGAGAATTTAAAAAACAAAATGAACAAGGAAAAAAAAAGTGAGAAACTTATTATGGTGCTGTTTCTAAATAGGCAGTAGCTTCAAAATAATAAAGTTCATCCAAAATTAGAAAATGAAAATTTCAAAGAGGAATGGATAAAATAGGAACAAAGATAATTGTTGAAAAGAGGTCTGAGCACATATATTGACCCGTATCCATCTTTAGACCCATTTAAAAATGAAAGTCATTAAATGTACTTGTCATGGCCAAGAAATCTGAGGGTGTATGAGTGAGCTGGGGATGGGGAGCACAGTGAGTAACATAATTAAATCTATTTATGGGAGAGTAAGAGATGGTGGACACTTCTTTACTGATGAAGCCGAGGAGGAAGTGGTCATGCAGGTAATCTGGAAAGGCTCCTGGATCCAGCTCTGGAAAAAAACAAGACAGGCAGAAAGCTTGAGTGGGGGTGGGGGAGCAGGGATTGAGAGTGGTTTCTAGCAAGTCCATATATGGAACAAGTGGAATCAGTGACACCCCTCCACTCACACTCATGGTCCCGTATCCTGTATCTGGCCATTTTAGATTCCACAGAGGACAGAGATTACCCAGAGGACAGACTTTACCCAGGTCAGTGGAGAACTACACACCTCAACAGAAATTTATCACAATTCCTGAAAGAATGGGAGATCCCATGGTAGATGCTGCTTCCAGAATCTTAATTATCTTCTTATTGCTACACGTGTGATACAAATCAGCAGCAGAGTAAGGAATGACCAAGAAGAATAGCATGAAAGGAATGAAAACAATTAGAATTTCAGGCTTCAAGAGAAAATTTAAACATTTCAAATTCATATTTTTAGAATGACTCAAGTATGTATTGGTTACACAATGCCAGAATATTATACAAAATGAACTATAAAAAAAAAGTAGGATGGGGTGGGGAAGAGAGTTTTAAAATTATATACTCAGGGCACCTGGGTGGCTCAGTGGGTTAAGCCTCTGCCTTCAGTTTGGGTCATGATCTCAGGGTCCTGGGATGGAGCCCCATATTGGGCTCTCTGCTCAGCAGGGAGCCTCCTTCCCCCTCTTTCTCTGCCTCTGCCTACTTGTGATCTCCCTCTCTGCCAAATCAATAAAACCTTTAAAAAAAATAAAATTGTATACTCATTATGTAAATTAAAACTTTTAAAGCATTAAAGAATGCCAAAAAAAAGGAAATTTTATTCAGAGTTAAAAAAAGACTAAGAGAGATTAATTTTGAGAGAAAAGCAGCCTAATGCAGCCTTCCAATAGCGTTCATATATGAATGGCATGAATTTGAGCTGCGGAAAAGAGGGGGAAAAAATGGAGAAGGAGAAATACTTACAGCAGGGAAAGAAGTCATTTATAAGAGCTGAGGGGGAAAAAACCTCCACAGATTTCACAATAAAAGTGACTGCTCAGTGCTCTTGAGAATAGGTGGAAAATATAACTAAATAAATCTTCCCCTTGATACATATCTTTGAAATCCAGAGCATTAAGTTTCTAGAGAGAAAATATAGCAGAACTGCATCAGATTTTCATCACAGTTGAATATGCAAATAAAATTGTGGTGTATCTTTAACATTTTGATTATAAAATACAATTTGGAACCTAAAATTCTCTGTCTACAAGACCACCAGATAGAAATGTTACCTCCTATGTTTTCTCTCCTCCTGTGTCTTTCACACTTTGTGTATCTTCTTGCCTGCCTGCCTCTTTCCCTGTCTTCATTTCTTTTTAAGGAAGTTGTCTGAACATATTAATAGGAGAAATACAAGTGAAAAGTAAAATGAAGGAAGGCTATACTCACAATATTGAAGTTCACCTAGAGTTTCAGCAAAACAGAAATGGTAACTTGGTATGTGCACTAAGGAGACCTTGAAATACAATATTAAAATAAGATCATAAGTTGAGTGCCATCGGGGAGGAGTCAAGATGGCGGAGAAGTAGCAGGCTGAGACGACATCAGGTAGCAGGAGATCAGCCAGACAGCTTATCTAACCATTGTGAACACCTACAAATCCAATGGGAAATCGAAGAGAAGAAGAGCAACAATTCTAGAAACAGAAAATCAATCACTTTCTGAAAGGTAGGACCTGCGGAGAAGTGAATCCAAAGTGACGGGAAGATAGACCCCGGGGGGAGGGGCCGGCACCCGGCAAGCGGTGGAGCAACAGAGCACAAAATCGGGACTTTTAAAAGTCGGCTCCACTGGGAGACATCGCTCCAGAGGCTAAACCGGGGGGAAACCCAGGTGGGGTCAGCATAACCCCAAGTCCCGTGGGGTAACAGAAGGACTGGGGGTGTCTGAGTGCTGCAGAGCTCGCAGGTATTAGAGCGGGGAAGCCGGCTACAGCGACAAAGCTGAGGAGTGAGCTCTAAGCCCAGGATTACCTTGTGCCGGTCGCAGGCTGGGTGGGCTCGGAGCGCGGCTGGAGGCTGCGGAGACTGAAGTGACCCGGCACTTTTCTCCAGCTCCAGCAATTGACTGCTTTCCTCAAGATGCAACCACAGGCCAGGGAGGCAGGGCGGTTGGGCGCTTTGCTCTGAGAGCGCACTGAGGAGCGGAACCCCAAGCTCTCGGCTCCTCCCGGCCGAGAGACTGGGAGGCCGCCATCTTCATTCCCGTCCTCCGGAACTCTACAGAAAGCACTCAGGGAACAAAAGCTCCAGAAAGCAAACCCGAGCGGATTACTTAGCCCGGCCCCTGGCAAGGGCGGTGCAATTCCGCCTTCGGCAAAGACACTTGAGAATCACTACAACAGGCCCCTCCCCCAGAAGATCAACAAGAAACCCAGTCAAAACCAACTTCAGTCACCAAGAACAGCGGAATTCCACAGCAGGAGAAAGCAAATCCTACCTGGACAAAATGACAAGGCGGAAAATCTCACCTCAAAAAAAAGAACAAGAGGCCGTACCGAAGGCTGGAGACCTAATCAATACGGACATTGGTAACATGACAGATCTAGAGTTCAGAATGACGTTTCTCAACGTTCTAGCCGGGCTCGAAAAAGGCATAGAAGATATTAGAGAAACACTCTCCGGAGAGATAAAAGCCCTTTCTGGAGAAATAAAAGAACTAAAATCTAAGCAAGTTGAAATCAAAAAAGCTATTCATGAGGTGCAATCAAAAATGGAAGCTCTCACTGCTAGGATAAATGAGGCAGAAGAAAGAATTAGTGACATAGAAGACCAAATGACAGAGAATAAAGAAGCTGAGCAAAAGAGAGACAAATAGTGGACCACGAGGAGAGAATTCAAGAGATAAGTGACACCATAAGATGACACAACATTAGAATAATTGGGATTCCAGGAGAAGAAGAAGGAGAGAGGGGAGCAGAAGGTATATTGGAGACAATTATTGGAGAGAATTTCCCTAATATGGCAAAGGGAACAAACATCAAAATCCAGGAGATGCTAAGAAGGCCCCTCAAAATCAATAAAAATAGGTCCACACCTCGTCACCTGATAGTAAAATTTACAAGTCTTAGCGACAAAGAGAAAATCCAGAAAGCAGCCCGGGAAAAGAAGTCGGTAACATACAAGGGTAAAAACATTAGATTGGCAGCGGACCTATCCACAGAGACCTGGCAGGCCAGAAAGAACTGGCATGGTATATTCAGAGCACTAAACGAGAAAAACATGCAGCCAAGAATACTATATCCGGCTAGGATATCATTGAAAATAGAAGGAGAGATAAAGAGCTTCCAGGACAAACAAAAGCTGAAAGAATTTGCAAACACCAAACCAGCTCTACAGGAAATATTGAAAGGGGTCCTCTAAGCAAAGAGAGACCCTAAAAGTAGTAGATCAGAAAGAAACAGAGACAGTAACAGTCACCTTACAGGCAATACAATGGCAATAAATTCATATCTCTCAATAGTTACCCTGAATGTTAATGGGCTAAATGCCCCAATCAAAAGACACAGGGTATCAGAATGGATAAAAAAACAAAACCCATCAATATGCTGCCTACAAGAAACTCATTTTAGACCCGTAGACACCTCCAGATTTAAAGTGAGGGGGTGGAAAACAATGTACCATGCTAATGGACATCAGAAGAAAGCTGGGGTGGCAATCCTTTTATCAGATCAATTAGATTTTAAGCCAAAGACTATAATAAGAGATGAGGAAGGACACTATATCATACTCAAAGGGTCTGTCCAACAAGAAGACCTAACAATCTTAAATATCTATGCCCCTAACATGGGAGCAGCCAACTATATAAACCAATTAATAACAAAATCAAAGAAATACATCGACAGTAATACAATAATAACAGGGGTCTTTAACACTCCCCTCACTGAAATGGACAGATCATCTAAGCAAAAGATCAATAAGGAAATAAAGGCCTTAAATGACACTGGACCAGATGGACATCACAGATATATTCAGAACATTCCATCCCAAAACGACAGAATACACATTCTTCTCTAGGGCACATGGAACATTCTCCAGAATAGACCACATCCTGGGTCATAAATCAGGTCTCAATCGGTTCCAAAAGATTGAGATCATTCCCTGCATATTTTCAGACCACAATGCTCTGAAGCTAGAACTCAATCACAAGAGGAAATTTGGAAAGAACGCAAATACATGGAGACTAAACAGCATCCTTCTAAAAAATGAATGGGTCAACCAGGAAATTAAAGAAGAATTGAAAAAAATTCATGGAAACAAATGATAATGAAAACACAACGGTTCAAAATCTGTGGGACACAACAAAGGCAGTCCTGAGAGGAAAATATATAGCGGTGCAAGCCTTTCTCAAGAAACAAGAAAGGTCTCAAATACACAACCTAACACTACACCTAAAAGAGCTGGAGAGAGAACAACAAAGAAAACCTAAACCCAGCAGGAGAAGAGAAATCATAAAGATCAGAGCAGAAATCAATGAAATAGAAACTAAAAAAACAATAGAACAAATCAACAAAACTAGGAGCTGGTTCTTTGAAAGAATTAATAAGATTGATAAGCCCCTGGGCAGACTTATCAAAAAGAAAAGAGAAAGGACGCAAATAAATGAAATCATGAATGAAAGAGGAGAGATCACAACCAACACCAAAGAAATACAAACAATTATAAGAACATACTACGAGCAACTCTACGCCAACAAATTTGACAATCTGGAAGAAATGGATACATTTTTAGAGACGTATAAACTACCACAACTGAATCAGGAAGAAATAGATAACCTGAACAGACCCAGAACCAGTAAGGAGATTGAAACAGTCATCAAAAATCTCCAAACAAACAAAAGTCCAGGACCAGATGGCTTCCCAGGGGAATTCTACCAAACATTTAAAGAAGAATTAATTCCTATTCTCCTGAAACTGTTCCAAAAAATAGAAATGGAAGGAAAACTTCCAAACTCATTCTATGAGACCAGCATCACCTTGATCCCAAAACCAGACAAGGATCCCACCAAAAAAGAGAATTACAGACCAATATCTTTGATGAACACAGATGCGAAAATTCTCACCAAAATACTGGCCAATAGGATCCAACAGTACATTAAAAGGATTATTCACCACGACCAAGTGGGATTTATTCCAGGGATGCAAGGTTGGTTCAACATCCACAAATCCATCCATGTGATACAATACATTAATAAAAGAAAGAGTAAGAACCATATGATACTCTCAATAGATGCTGAAAAAGCATTTGACAAAGTGCAGCATCCCTTCCTGATGAAAACTCTTCAAAGTGTAGGGATAGAAGGCACATACCTCAATATTATCAAAGCCATCTATGAAAAACCCACCGCAAATATCATTCTCAATGGAGAAAAACTGAAAGCTTTTCCGCTAAGGTCAGGAACACGGCAGGGATGTCCGTTATCACCACTGCTGTTCAGCATAGTACTAGAAGTCCTAGCCTCAGCAATCAGACAACAAAAAGAAATTAAAGGCATCCAAATTGGCAAAGAAGAAGTCAAACTATCACTCTTTGCGGATGATATGATACTATATGTGGAAAACCCAAAAGGATCCACTCCAAAACTGCTAGAACTTATACAGGAATTCAGTAAAGTGTCAGGATATAAAGTCAATGCACAGAAATCAGTCGCATTTCTTTACACTAACAAGACAGAAGAAAGAGAAATTGAGGAGTCAGTCCCATTTACAATCGCATCCAAAACCATAAGATACCTAGGAATAAATCTAACCAAAGAGGCAAAGAATCTATACTCAGAAAACTATAAAGTACTCATGAAAGAAATTGAGGAAGACACAAAGAAATGGAAAAATATTCCATGCTCATGGATTGGAAGAACAAATATTGTGAAAATGTCTATTCTACCTAAAGCAATCTACACATTTAATGCAATCCCTATCAAAATCCCATCCATTTTTTTAAAGAAATAGAACAAATAATCCTAAAATTTATATGGAACCAGAAAAGACCTCGAATAGCGAAAGGAATATTGAAAAAGAAAGCCAAAGTCGGTGGCATCACAATTCCAGACTTCAAGCTCTATTACAAAGCTGTCATCATCAAGACAGTATGGTACTGGCACAAAAACAGACATATAGACCAATGGAACAGAATAGAGAGCCCAGAAATAGGCCCTCAACTCTATGGTCAACTAATCTTCGACAAAGCAGGAAAGAATGTCCAATGAAAAAAAGACAGCCTCTTCAACAAATGGTGCTGGGAAAATTGGACAGCCACATGCAGAAAAATGAAATTGGACTATTTCCTTACACCACACACGAAAATAGACTCAAAATGGATGAAGGACCTCAATGTGAGAAAGGAATCTATCAATCTATCAAAATCCTTGAGGAGAATGCAGGCAGCAACCTCTTTGACCTCAACCGCAGCAACTTCTTCCTAGTAACATCTCCAAAGGCAACAGAAGCAAGGGCAAAAATGAACTATTGGGATTTCATCAAGATCAAAAGCTTTTGCACAGCAAAGGAAACAGTTAACAAAACCAAAAGACAACTGACAGAATGGGAAAAGATATTTGCAAATGACATATCAGATAAAGGGCTAGTATCCAAAATCTATAAAGAGCTTATCAAACTCAATACCCAAAGAACAAATAATCCAGTCAAGAAATGGGCAGAGGATATGAACAGACATTTCTGCAAAGAAGACATCCAGATGGCCAACAGACACATGAAAAAGTGCTCCACATCACTCGGCATCAGGGAAATACAAATCAAAACCACAACGAGATACCACCTCACGCCAGTCAGAATGGCTAAAATTAACAAGTCAAGAAATGACAGATGCTGGCGAGGATGCGGAGAGAGGGGAACCCTCCTACACTGCTGTTGGGAATGCAAGCTGGTGCAACCACTCTGGAAAACAGTGTGGAGGTTCCTCAAAAAACTGAAAATAGAGCTACCCTATGACCCAGCAATTGCACTACTGGGTATATATCCTAAAGACACAAACGTGGTACTCCGAAGGGGCACGTGCACCCGAATGTTTATAGCAGCAATGTCCACAATAGCCAAACTGTGGAAAGAGCCTAGGTGTCCATCAACAGATGAATGGATAAAGAAGATGTGGTATATATACACAATGAAATACTATGCAGCCATCAAAAGACATGAAATCTTGCCATTTGCGATGACGTGGATGGAACTAGAGGGTATCATGCTTAGCGAAATAAGTCAATCGGAGAAAGACAACTATCATATGATCTCTTTGATATGAGGAAGTGGAGATGCAAGGCGGGGGGGGTTGGGGGGAGGTAGGAAAAGAAAAAATGAAAAGATGGGATTGGGAGGGAGACAAACCATAAAAGACTCAATCTCAAGAAACAGACTGAGGGTTGCTGGGGGGAGGGGGGACGGGAGAGGGTGGTGGGGAAATGGACATTGGGGAGGGTATGTGCTATGATGAGTGCTGTGAAATGTGTAAACCTGGTGATTCACAGACCTGTACCCCTGGGGATAAAAATACATTATATGTTTATTAAAATTTAAAAAAAAATAAAAATAAATAAGTTGAGTGCCATCTAAAGGAAAAATAGTCTTGAAGAATGGATTGGATACCAAAAAAATATGTATGGAACAAATAGTCCATGCTAAAGAAAGCTCACATTACTTCAGTAAATAAGGAGAGCTTAAAGGTGAAATAGAAATTCTGGAAAAAGACAAACAAGACAAACCTGATTCAAATATAAAATAACTAACAAATCACACTTTTGAGACCTTGATGATGAGTAAGAAGACAGAATCCATTTCAACAAGATGTGAGTTCCATTCTTGAGCAGCTCAGAGCTAGGACACTGACCCACAGAGAAATAAGTTTGGCATCTGTATACTACTGCCTATACAAGTAGCATGGTTCTAAGTCATAGAATTTTAACATTTATTGTTTTTTATCTTGGCTGAAAACTTCAATATTCAGCAGTGTAAATTTTAATCAACCTAGACAACATGAAAGCAAAGATTATAACTGCCAGAGAATGATTAATGGGAAGGAGAAAGGAAGGTAGGCAGAGGGATTTTTTTCATCTGAGAGGCAAATCAAGAGGCAGAATGTAAACCAGTTAGGACAAAAAAATAGAAGTTACAATGTATCTTTTAAATATCCCAGATGTAAAAAATTTAAAATGATACGAGTAGTGACATGATGGTGAGTTTGATCTGCACTCTTAGCCATAAGTTAGCAGTAAGTTATGAGATGATCTCTAAAGATAAATAAAGAACACAGACCATGTTATTCAGTGATACGGAGGTAACAGTCAGATTTGTGGGAAGTGGTACTAGATTGGGCTAGGAATCCAGCTTTCAATTATGATCCCTCACTTTTTTTGTGCTGTGCATATACCCATTGTTGTATATTAACTATGAAAAAAAAATCAATGGACTGTATACATGTATGTTTTTGAAATTTTAATTATGAAATTAATAACTTATTATAGATATATGTCAAATATAGGTGAAATTTATTTTTACAAGCCATAAAGTGATAGTTTTCCTATGTTAATTTAAAAATAAATCTAACATAATTTTTGGTAGTGACCTTTACTCACTCTCAATTTATTCACATGTTCTGCCTGTAATCAAATTTAACAGTTTTCATATAAACATTATAGTGCTCATTTCTTTATTACATTTAATTGGCCTCAATTTGTCAGTGGGTACTTAACAAAACATAGTCCACATTGCAGTGATATTAGATAAAATACTGTCTTAAGTTTAATAGACAAGGGCTAAATGATTTTATCTAAATAAATCAATTACAGAACAACTGATATCAATTCAACTAGGAAGTTCATCATTGGCTTTACTTCAGCCAGTATTATGATTAATTAACCAAGGATAATTTTCTTGAATATATCTGTCAACCAATAAACTCACCAAATGTGTTATAACATTATTCTTCTTTCACATCAAAAATTATGAAGATGGTTAATGTTTTTAATTAACATTCATCTACTTTCTAATAAGGGCTAGTGTGGTCTTAAAATGGAAGAAGGCAAAGAATTGACAAGCCATCTTACTATCAGAAGCAATTACATGGAACATACCTAAGTAGTAGGTTTCATGGGTGTGCAACTTAGGCAGTCACACAGAGCCCCAAGCTGAGGAGAACCTCACACTTGGTTTCATGCTTTGCTATGGTTGTCTTGTACATGTTAGTCATTTAACACAAGGCCCTATATTTTCAATTTCTATTGGGTCCTGCAAACTATGCAGTTGGGCCTTCAACAAATGGTGTGCTTAGAGAAAGAACACAAGTAAGCCTTTCTGGCAGAAAAATGTGAATTACTCTATTTTTATTCTCCTAAAGTCTTGACTTTTTCTCTTAAAATTATTTTTCCTACAGTTTTTACTTCTTGGGTCACTAGAGACCAAAAGCAAAAGTAATATGAATAATGATTGAGTTTAACATACTTAAAATATATAGTTTAGAAAAGAGAAGTTTATATAGGGGTGAATTTTTTTCTAGAGTTTCAAATATTTTTTCTCTTTTATTTTAATAGGTCATTATTCATTATTCATTATTCTCTTTTATTTAATAGGTCATTATTCAACATTTTCTTTAGCCCAGATATAGGTGTGAAGTCTGTATACACACATACAAATAGTTTCCTCTGATGTTAAAAATGGAGACGTTTTTTTGTGTCTGTATCATGTTTTAGCTCTGTTAAAAAAAGACATTCAAAGACCAACTTAAAATTTAAACAGATTTATTATGTCATACCTCTGGCCATGTAGGCTTTGGAAATAATGTATTAAAATTAATTTGCTATATTATTCTTTTGCTCTAAGGAAGAAGATTCTCAGCTTTATCTAGACTATAATTATTTTTCTAAATTTAGTCCTAGTGTTCCAGGATCAAAGGCCAGGGTATGTACATGAGGTAATTTGCTATCTCCCCCAATGGGTAGGAGAGAGAAAAATTATCCACCTGTGGCCTCAGTCTTTCAAGAATGCTAGTAGGCCAAAAAAAAAAAAAAAAAGCAGATTAGTTCATCAAAAGTAGTTGATTAGTTGATCATGGTATCCACTGAAAAATTACCAACACCAAAGCTAACATTTTAATTATATTCAGTAATTAGGATTTGAGGACTTTAAGGTTATCTCACCTAAGTTTCTCTGAAGATCAGAACTCTGATTACTATTGAAACACATGGTTAGGTTTATTCCGAGGCATCTTATGGTTGTTGGTGCTATAGTAAATGGAATCGATTCTCTAATTTGCCTTTCTGTATTTTCATTATTTGTGTATAAGAAAGCCACTGATTTCTGGACATTGACTTTGTATCCTGCCACATTACTGAATTGCTGTATGAGTTCTAGTAGTTTGGGGGTGGAGTCTTTCGGGTTTTCCATATAAAGAATCATGTCATCTGCGAAGAAAGAGAGTTTGACTTCTTCTTTGCCAATTTGGATACCTTTTATTTCTCTTTGTTGTCTGCTGTTGCTAGGACTTCTAATACAATGTTGAACAAGAGTGGTGAGAGTGGGCATCCTTGTCGTGTTCCTGATCTCAACGGGAAGGCTGCAAGCTTTTTCCCATTGAGGATGATATTTGCTGTGGGTCTTTCATAGATAGATTTGATGAAGTTCAGGAATGTTCCCTCTATCCCTATACTTTGAAGCGCTTTAATCAGGAACGGATGCTGGATTTTGTCAAAAGCTTTTTCTGCATCAATTGAGAGGATCATGTGGTTCTTCTCTCATCTCTTATTGATTTGTTCTATCACATTGATTGATTTGCGAATGTTGAACCATCCTTGTAACACAGGGATGAATCCCACCTGGTCATGGTGGATAATCTTTTTAATGTGGTGCAGCCATTTTGGAGAACAGTGTGGAGATTCCTCAGGAAATTAAAAATAGAGCTTCCCTATGACCCTGCAATTGCACTACTGGGTATTTACCCCAAAGATACAGATGGAGTGAAAAGAAGGGCCATCTGTACCCCAATGTTTATAGCAGCAATGGCCACGGTCGCCAAACTGTGGAAAGAACCAAGATGCCCTTCAACGGATGAATGGATAAGGAAGATGTGGTCCATATACACTATGGAGTATTATGCCTCCATCAGAAAGGACGAATACCCAACTTTTGTAGCAACATGGACAGGACTGGAAGAGAGTATGCTGAGTGAAATAAGTCAAGCAGAGAGAGTCAAGTATCATATGGTTTCACTTTTTTGTGGAGCATAACAAATAATATAGAGGACAAGGGTAGATGGAGAGGAGAAGGGAGTTGAGGGAAATTGGAAGGGGAGGTGAACCATGAGAGACTATGGACTCTGAAAAACAACCTGAGGGTTTTGAAGGGGCGGGGGGCGGGAGGTTGGGGGAACCAGGTGGTGGGTAGTAGGGAGGGCACAGATTGCATGGAGCACTGGGTGTGGTGAAAAAACAATGAATACTGTTACACTGAAAATAAATAAAAAATTAAAAAAAAAAGAAAGAAAGAAAAAGAAACACATGCAGGGCACCTGGGTGGCTCCGTTGGTTAAGCAAATGCCTTCTGCTCAGGTCATGATCCTGGAGCCCCAGGATCGAGTCCTGCATTGGGCTCCTGGCTCGATGGGGAGTCTGCTTCTCCCTCTGACCTCCCCTCTCATGCTCTCTCTCAAATAAATTAATTAAAAAATCTTAAAAAAAAAAAAAAGAGGAAACACACACAGGGAACATAAGTTCCAAACATGGTGGCCTGTGCTATATATACGGGTTATCTTATTTTACCTAAGAGTAAGAATTTTTTCCTTTAAATTGACAGCTATGAATAGACGGAAACTTGAGTGTTCTCTTACACCATACATGAAGATAAACTCAAAATGGATAAAAGACCTCAATGTGAGGCAGGAATCTATCAAAATCTTAGAGGAGAACATAGGCAGAAACCTCTTTGACATGGCCACAGCAACTTCTTTAAAGACAGTCTCCAAAGGCAAAGGAAACAAAGCAAAAATGAACTTTTGGGACTTCATCAAGATCAAAAGCTTCTGCACAGCAAAGGAAATAGTCAACAAAACAAAGAGGCAACCCACGGAATGGGAGAAAATATTCACAAATGACGCTAGAGACAAAGGGCTGATATCCAAGATCTATAAATAACTCCTCAAACTCAACACTCAAAAAACAGATAATCATGTCAGAAAATGGGCAGAAGACATGAACAGACTCTTCTCCAAAAAAGACATACAAATCGCTAACAGGCACATGAAAAAATGGTTATCATCATTAGCCATCAGGGAGATTCAAATCAAAACCACATTAAGATATCACCTTACACCAGTTAGAAGATTAACAAGATTAAAGATTAAAAGATGCAAGATTAAAGATGCAAAGATTAACAAGATAGGAAACAGCAAGTGTTGGAGAGGATGTGGAGAAAGGGAAACCCTCTTAAACTGTTGATGGGAATGCAAGTTGGTGCAGCCACTTTGGAAAACAGTATGGAAATTCCTTAAGAAATTAAAAAATAGAGCTACCTTATGACCCTGCAATTTCACTACTGGGTATTTACCTCAAAGATACAGATGTAGTGAAAAGAAGAGCCATATGTACCCCAATGATCATAGCAACAATGACCACAATCACCAAACTGTAGAAAGAGCCAAGGTGCCCTTCAACAGATGAATGGATAAAGAGGATGTGGTCCATATATACAATGGAATATTATGCCTTCATCAGAAAGTGGTTTTATTTATGGGGTGCCTGCATGGCTCAGTGGGTTAAACCCTCTACCTATGGCTCAGGTCATGATCTCAGGGTCCTGGGATAGAGCCCCACATGGGGCTCTCTGCTCCACAGGGAGCCTGCTCCCTCCTCTCTCTCTCTCTGCCTGCCTCTCTGCCTACTTGTGATCTCTGTCTGTCAAATAAATAAATAAAGTCTTTTTTAAAAAAGTGGTTTTATTTATTATGATAACATTTAGTGACCATATAATTATTAGAGTTCAGATGTTAATAGGCTAGATGTATATATTGATAAATATATACAAAAGTGTATCGCCTGTTGAATTTAACTGGTTTATGTAGATAGAATTTTAGATGATTTTAAGAAATATCAAAAGTAGGTGTACACACACATAAGCACATGTGTGAACATATGCATGCACATGTGTGTGTTGTATGGACAGAAGGTATACCCTAATGTGTTCATCCTGTTTCTCAAAACAAAGCTTGGGTATAAATCTCAGTTCCTGACAGACGCTTCTTTGCAATTCTTTTTTTTGTTATCAGTACAGCATTTGTTCTGTGACTATGACCTTGGCACATTTATCAGACACTGTGTCTTACACAGTATACCATTCACCCATCAAGCACTTGCTAAATAAAACTAGATTAAATTAATCCATGGTAATTTTCATTAGTTATTAATATATTACTATGTTGGGAGAGCCTGGGTAACAGAGTAAATTGGTTTCGGTGAAAGTTTTGGAAAATGCACTTTAACCCAAATGAAAAATATTTTACTGTTGAAATTTCAAATCTGTGGCCTATTGATCAACAAGTATTTTATATGTAGGAGCCCTTCTCATTTTTTATCTCCCAGTAAAGCTAACTATGATATTTAGGTATCATGCCTATTATGTACATATAATTTTACATACATACATTTATGTATGTGTACATACATATTATGTATTATGTATGTAATATGTATGTATTATGTATGTATTTACATACAGCAGGTATTTTTATATAACTTTAATTTGCATCACACACACATTACACACACATGAAGTATCAGCACTAAAAATGTAAGAACTAGCTTTTAGGTTTTCCTAACCTGAGATTTATGTCCTTGCATTTTTAGGGATCATGAGACCACCTCACAGAAGGTATTGGCTTGTTTTTTTTGTTGTTGTTGTTTGTTTTGTTTTTTTAAAGATTTATTTTTGTATTTGAGAGCAAGCAAGCAAGCTCACAGAGGGAGAGGGAGAAGGAGAAGCAGACTCCTCGTTGAGCAAGGAGCTGGATCCCAGGTCCTGGAGATCATGAACAGAGTGGAAGTCAATCACTTAATTGACTGATCTTGAGTTCAACAAGATTTGTGTTTAAAAGTCTAAATGCTTTTTTATTATTATTTTGATAATAATTTCAAATAAACCTAACAATTGTAATTTTTAAAAATATTTTAAGCATTTTTTAAAAGATTTTATTTATTTATTTGACAGACAGAGATCACAAGTAGGCAGAGAGGCAGGCAGAGAGAGAGGAGGGAGCAGGCTCCCTGCTGAGCAGAGAGCCCCATGTGGGGCTCCATCCCAGGACCCTGGGATCATGACCTGAGCCAAAGGCAGAGGCTTTAACCCACTGAGCCACCCAGGCGCCCCAACAATTGTAATTTTTTTAAGTGTCACTATCATTGGGCCAAATAGACTAAAGTGTAGGTTTCTAGAAATATTTCTAGCAAAAATATAATGCTACAAAAATAGGTAGAAAATATTTAATAGAATTGCTCTGAGTAATACTTTATGAAAAAAACAGATGAAAGTCACTTCTCTGGTACCACATTATTTCATTAATTTAGATAAAATACTATGTGCCCCGCTAAACTTTTTTTTTAAGAAAATTTTAGATGGTGCGTATACTCAGAAAATAGCCCAAATCATTCTTTGTTGACAGAGAAAAGTTTTAAGTTACTACCTACAATTGAACTAGGTTTAAATTTGAAATACCAGTACATTACTTCTTTCTCCATGAGCACCCTAGGAGACTTATCTTACATGTTTATGTTTCATAGATACAGGTTAAATACTTCTTTCCAAATTCAACTATAAATAATATTGAAATTGGTGTTTATAATTCTTATTCAAGTGGTTTATACTTTTCCATGTTTTTTCATTAAAATATCTATTGCTCTGTGCATGCTCAAAATCTTTATTAATGGAACTTGATACTTTCCCAACTCGATCTTTTCATTCACTCTCTTACTGTCAAGATGCACAAAGAAAGATACATGTTGGTGTTGACTGTATTCTATTGCATGCATCAATCAGTTCAGCTACCTAGCATTAAATCTCATCGAGATAAATTACATATAAAACCATTCCAGTACTTCCTGCGATTCATTTTTCCATCGCCCTGAGAGACAATGTGCTGAGAAAAGAGGTGAAATGATTACCACTTCATTTTACCTCCTACTTTGATTTACACTTAAATAAGAAACATTTCTTACTACTACCAGTAAGGCTATTTTTATTTAAGCAGAGTGGAGATATGAATCCTCTAACTATAAAACGTACATTGGTAAATCAAGGATCTAATATATCTACTGGCCTCTGATTGCACTGCCATTTGTAGAGCACCTGCCAGACATGCACACTGTATTGGATCATAAGGCAAATTAGATTAAATCAGGCACTATATTATCATCAGATGTTTTACATATTATATGGATTGGGAGCTTAAGAATTATTTTTTAGCATAAAAAGCATTTAGTATAACATTTTATGAATGCTACACAGATTTCACTAGGAGAGCAGTAAAACAGGTCTGTGTCCGATGAAGCTGTGTATGCCATATTTTATGGAGAATGTTAGAAGGATTCTTTCTTGGAACTGATAATCACTATTCTAAAGTGAATTACATTCTAATGTATTTTCAAATAGGGCATTTTACCATATTCTTCTACACTTTTCTAAAATAGGCAAGGTAAATATTGTTATCCAAAAAAGTGAGTTTTCTTTTTTTTTCTTTTTTAAGATTTTTTGTTATTTATATGACAGAGAGAGAGATCACAAGTAAGCAGAGAGGCAGACAGAGAGAGAGGGGGAAGCCAACTTCCCACTGAGCAGAGAGCCCAATGCAGGTCTTGATCTCAGGACCCTGAGATCATGACCTGAGCTGAAGGCAGAAGGTTAACCCACTGAGCCACCCAGGCGCCCCAAAAGTGAGTTTTCTTACGACACCACATGGGCTAAATAGAAAGCAAACCATTTTTCAAAGAAATAAACTTTGAAAGAAGCAAATTTAAAAAAGAAAGAAAATAAACATTTTTATATGTAACTCAGAGTTGCTGGAGGACACTCATATTCATGTTTTCCCTCAGGGAGAAAAAGATTTTATATTAGTGAAACAACAGATTTCATCTTCAAGCATGCACAAGATCAGAGGATGATGGGTAAGCCATTCAATGGTTCTTGTTTAGCTCCTCAAATATTTGAACCCCCCACAGTTTGGAGCTAAACATCCCCTCTTTCAATCTGGCTTGGGCTTTGAGAATCTCTGAAATATTGTGCTAGGAAGGATTGAGGAATATATTCAAATCATATTCAATATGCATTTTTAGCGTAGGTATAGTGCCATTCTAAATATATATACACATTTATGATAAACAAAATCTGGGAAGATATAGATCAAAAATTAACACTGAGTATAGCTGCAGTGTGATTACAGATGTGTTTTCCTTTTTTGCTTTTATAAATAATAGTCTTTTAAACAAAAACTTCATTCATTTATAAATGCTTAGTAACAACTACTATATCGAAGCTATTGTTTTAGGTTCTGAATAGTGAACACAATAGTGTTTACTATGTTGATTCAGTTAACACTGAACATAGTGTTTACTATATTAATTCAGTGTTTACTATGTTGATTATAAAATTAGAGTAATTTCCATTTGAAAATATAAATTTGATATGGTGACAATTTTGTAGAATCTTGCACTTGAAAACCATGATTATTTCTGCATGATAAGAATAATTCTTTATTCTTTCTGTGGTTGTTAAAAATGTTCTAAAATACAGTAAGACTATTATTACAAAAAATCAAAAACTGTTTTAAATCCTTACATTCATTTCAAAAATCACTGTTTACATTTGCCTGTTCCAATTGTTCTATTATCTGTCCTCAAAAACCTCTCATTCTGGAAATATTACCACCTTGACAACCATGTATTTCTTCCTCACTATTTTCAATGCTTAGTGTCTTTTTTATTTTTTAAAGCTCATCTCCTCATTTACAATAACTATGTTAATACATTATTTTATTGTTGAATAATTTAAATTTTGCTTTATTCACTCACTTCCTTTTTATCTTACACTCTTTTCCTTTCATCTCTGTTCTCTGTTCTTACCTTATGAATTTTTGTTTCATGAATTTGTGTTCTACTATGAACTTAAAAAGGTAACTTAAAATATGAATGTAAGTTTTTATTTAAATTCCAGCTACTTAACATACAGTGTAATATTAGTTGCAGGTGTAAAATACAGTGATTCAACACTTCTATAAGATACTCTGTGTTCCTCATGACAAGTTCCCCCCTTAATCTTCATCACCTATTTCACCCATCCCCACTTGTAACCATCCATTTTTCTCTATAGTTAAGAGTCTATCTCTTGGTCTCTCTCTCTCTTTTTCTCTTTCTCCCTTTCTTTTGCTCACTTGATTTTTAAATTCTATACATGACTGAAATCACATGGTTTTTGTCTTATTCTGACTGGCTTATTTTATTTAGCATTATGTATTCTAGCTCCATCCACATCACCATGAATGGCAAGATTGCATTTTTTATGGCTGAGTAATATTCCACATTTTATTCCATAAAAATAATGAAATTACACATACACACCACCCCTTCATCCATTCATCAATGGACAGACAGTTGGACTGTTTCTATAATTTGGCTTTTGGAGATAATGCTCCACGTATCCCTTTGCATTGGTATTTTTGGATTCTTTGGGTAAATACTTAGTAGTAAAATTGCTGAATTGTATGATAGTTCTATTTTTAACTTTTTGACTAAACTCCATACTGTTTTCCAGAGTTGCCTCACCATTTTACACTCCCACCAACAATGCAAGAGGGTTTCCCTTCTCCACATCCTTGCCAACACCTGTTATTTCATCTGTTCTTGATGTTAGTCATTCTGACAGTTTTGAGTTGATAGCTGATCATAGTTTTGTATATCCTTAATCATCAGTGATGTTGAGTGTCTTTTCATGTGCCTGTTGGCCATTTGTATGTCTTCTTTGGAAGAAGAACTATTCATGTCTCCTGCTCATTTTTTAATTAAATTATTCATTTTGGGGTTTTGAGTTTAATTTCTTTATAAATTTTGGATACTAACCCTTCATCAAATATGTCACTTGCAAATATCTTATCCTAGTCTGTAATTTGCCTTTAGTTTGTTGTTTCCTTCAATGTGCAGAAGCTTATATTTTAACAATGTACTTGTTAATGACATGCAAAGGAATGAAAGTGGGCCATTTTCTTATAACATACACAAAAATCAATTCAAAATGGTTGAAGACATAAATGGGAGACATAAAACACAAGAGAACCATGGAAGTACTATAGGAGAACTCAGGAAGTAAACTTTGACATTGGCTATAGCAACTTCTTTCTAGATTTGTCTCCTGAGGCAAGGGAAACAAAAATAAAAATAAAACAATGGGACTTCACCAAAATAAGTGGTCTTCTGATTATTAATCAACTGTCTTTTCTGAAGTATGGCCTGGCTCCCTCTTTTCAGATTGATAGGTCTTTTTACTGGTCAAGCAGATACACCATGATGTCCTTTGTATGTTTGTTGTTGTTTTTTGGTGATTGTCCCTTTTTTGATTTGCATAGTATATACTCAGAATAATTTGATTAATATGTATTTGGCAAGATATAAGAATTGCCCACTCAATGACCTCCTATAAGATGACTCATTCTCATTCTTACTCTAATAGGAGGAATGAATGTTTATATGGAGTGGCCCCAAACTTATCAACTCTGTATTTTTTTCAGTGTCTATTAGACTCAGTTAGGAAGACTTACTGCCTGATTCCTTAGAAAACATAAACCTGTATTTCTCAGTATACATGTTATATGGCCTTTTCCTTTTTCTTCTTCCATTCCCAACAGTTTGCTCAAGGAAACTATAATTTTGAGGACAGTTAGGGGTGACTAAAATACTTATACTGGGTACTTTAGCACAAGTACCGATATACTGATTTTCACAGTAGTTTCAAGTACAACTAATTTAAGACCAGATCTCCATGTGCCATTTTAAAATAGCACCAGGCTAGTAAAAAAATCACTAAAGAATGTCACTTGAGACCCAGTAATTATTTCAAGACAAATAATCCTCAAAATCATAGTTATTTTATATCATTAGAAAATAGGCATGGGAATATGAACCCTGTGAATACAGAAAAGCAACAAGTCCCCTGCTAGATGAGATCCACAGTGGATTTAACCTTTAACAGAGAAGTGAGAGGAGGGAGAAACCTCCCTAAATGCTGTTAAGAGGAAAAGAGTTGAAATTTAAACATGGAAAATGACTGTCTGTCTTGGAGTTGAAGCAGGAGAATTAGGGGTCACTTGTTGTCAAGGGACAGCAAGGGGCCTGGTAGAGTCAGGATGTATGTAGAGGAACAGGAGAAAGTTAACAGGTGGCTGAACCTTACACAATGCATCAGGCACTCTATCATTCAATCCCAGATGAGTAACTTGGCAGATGAAACAGTCTCATTTTTATGGGAAACAATTTTTATCAATTTTTTATACAAAGTCCCTCACATTTAATGAAATATTAAGAAATATGAAAACATATTACTATCATAATAATGCTATCAGACCCAGAAATGTCCAGATGTTGGAATTATCAGAAATGGATTAAGGTAATTATGATTAACATGTTAAATAATTTAGAGAAGTAAGCAATCTGAGGGTATAAATAATGCTTTTCAATAAAGAGATGGAAGTTTTCAAAAGCACTAAATGGAAATGCTACAGTAAAAAAAAATCATATTAGGCATTAAGATTTATTTTGGGGGGCTTTCAAGAGAACTGTAAATAGCAGATAAAGATCAATGAGTACATACATTTCAGACAAAATGTGCAAGAATTTATCTCCAGCAGACCTGCTAAATAAAGTCTGTTAAAAGAATTTATTTAGATTGAAGAGAAAAGATGCCATGTAGAAAACTAATTCTGAATAGATGGCAATGCCTGGAAGAATAAATATAAAATATATAAATATAAAATATAAAATTGCTCAGCAAATTAAGAAAACTAGTAAATTTTCTCAACCTCATAAATTAAATTTCAAAAACAAAATTGAAACCAAAAGCTATAGCTGATAACATAATTAATACTGAAATATAGACCACCTTGCCCATGATCAGGAACAGGGCAACATGTTTCAGTATTACCAGGGAAATTAAACAGTATATCCAAGACCATATAGCTAGTTCAGTGAGTCAATAGTTCTAAAGCCAAATATACCTCAAAACAATATTTTAATAGCTAAGAAAATAAGAACCAGAATGGTATTTTGAAAATAAGGTACTGTGAAGACCAAACAACAGCCACCACAATAAACCACATAAGGAATAATAATTTAAGACTCTCCCTCTCATGTTTTTCATATATATAAATACACACACACACACACACACACAGAGGTATCTCCAACTTTTGTCAATATCAATATTATCTGAGGTTTTCCAAAATTAAATGTGCCAGCTGATCTCCATTTTCAGTGTGATCTCTCTTAGGAAACTATGATACATATATGGAAACTATGGTACATATATGGGGTTTCTAATTCATCTTCAATGCTTTCTCAGAACTTTCAGTCACTGAAGAGAGGTCATTTCACAGTCTTGGCTTCAAAGAGGACCATAAAAGTAGTTCTTGAGCCATTTATTAAAGTATGTTGTACTCTTAGGAATCAGTTAAGAAATTAAATGATATATTTCAAGCTGTAATACTTGGAGAAAATAAGGAAAAAATTTAACTCATAATGAAATTAAATTTGGGGATATTATATAGATTTATAGATTACAGCTTTATATAAGACAATCAGATGGTTATTGGTAGCACATAAACATGAAAACTTTTTTATGTAGAGCAGTAGCACTGTCATCCTTTAGTCACAAAAAGCAAATATTTTTCTAACTGTTAGATCTCTAACTTATCAAAATTATTTGTTTCCTTGCCTCCTTTCATATTCTTTTGTCCACTTCCAAGGGAAACTCATAGGACACTGTTAACCTACTTGGCCTCAGAGCTGAACACAGTTCCTAACTCAATATAGGAGTTTCAAATTTAATTAAATTGGATTTTAAGGATAAAGCAGACATCTCTAAATTCTAGAAAGAGTAGAGCAAGACTCTTAGGATCAAAGGTAAAAACATTAGCCAACTAGAAAAGCCAACACACAAGGAGGATTTGGACATGATAGTGTTTAAAAAAAAAAAAAAACTGAAAAACATTCTAGTAGCCAATTACAGAAAACAAACAAACAAACAAAAACAATTTGTTCAGCATGATGGAATATTTTAGTAGTTAAAACATAAGGTTAACCTTTCACAGGACAACTATTTATGTATACATAAATCCATTATGCATTCTGAAGAAAAATTTGGAAAAAAATTGACTTGAATATCTATATAGTTATCTTCATCTGCTGTTGAAAGCATGATCATTTTGGGATTGCATGGAGTAGACCCTCAGGGGCTACTCAACAATCTTCAGATGAACTATTACACTTTGGATTATAGGGAATAGGGACAAATTACCTCCTCTTAGAATGTAAATGGATTTAGGTACATGGATTTAAGTAGCAATGGCACAGCCCTGAAGACTTACATAAAAGTTTCAAGTATGGATCAACATTTTTTGGAAACTAACAGGTAATACATTGCCTCTTAAATTCTCCAAGTCTTACTTTTATTATTCTTAACCAGAAATATCAGTATTCAAAGCATAGACTGTACATTTCTAAAATTTGACATTAATTATGCTGAAGACATTTTTTCACTGACAGGTTTGAACTTTTTGGATAACCATGAAATTAAATTTCATGAATATAAAGCAGAATGAAATTATTTCCTTTTTGGAGAATTAATGAATTTTATAAATTTCCTTTAAAAAATTTTTTTAATAATACCAACTATCCACACACCCACTTTTTACTAAAACCATTTTATAATGTAAGAACTCTGAGGTCAGAACTGTGTTTTTATTTTTGATAGATACATACATATTATAGTAATAGGTAATCTCCGAAAAAGTCAATATAGAACCCAAGAAGGGCTATTCATTTAGTACTCCTTAATCAAAGTAAGATTCTCATGCATAGAAATAAATACAATTTAAGTTTAGCCTCTGCATATACTAGTACCATTTTAACAAAATTAAGCACAAATTTTGGTAAGAAAAGTGGAAGTTAGATTTATTTGGTCATTTAATGAATTAAAAATTTTACACATCTACCATTTGTTCTTAAAGTCATGGTGAATGTTTTAAAAGAAAAAAAAGTTTTTGTCCTCTAAAAGATTTTAATCTATATAAGGACATCAGAGGATATGTAAATCTTGGAGGTGAAAATGAATGAAAATAAAATTAAGTGTCAGAATGCATGCTGCGGAGCAGAAGGAAACACTAGTATTTCCTTTGTATCTTAAGTGTCATTCATGACACAGATCAGGAAGCCAGATGCAGTGATGTCTTCTAAAAATCAAGGTGATCTATGTGCTTTTTATGACCACACATAGTCTGGTTTCTGAATGACTTATGGTCTTCTCAAACCAATGAAGAAGTTAATAATAACAGTATTTCTTTGAAGAACATTTTCATTTCTTGTATTGCTATTTAAGTGACTAATATAAGTATAAAGCAGGTAAAATTACATAGTTAATGCATAACACATTTCAAAAAAAAAGTTAGTGTAATTAAAAATACTAGCTGTATTATCAAAAGACCCAGGTCTTTCCTTATCTTTCCTAGGAGCTAAAAAATTACCTCTATAAGTTTTCTAGACTCTAAAATTTTGAGTCTAGAAATGTGGTCTAACTCACAACATTATGAAAATCAGATGTTCCCAGTGTGATAGCGTTTTTTAATGACAAAAAATGCACAGTATACATAAAATATTAGGAAGGTTAAAATTTCTGTAGAGAGATAATAGTTTTAATGGTTCTTTGTCCCTCATCCTGTACTAAACAACTTCTTTTCTGCTGCAGAAATCAACCAAATTCTCCATGAATTACAAAAATCACATTTATTTTTAACTCATGTTATGTGAAGTCGGCTGTATGGTTATAGCTCAGATAGTTGGTTCAATTTTTCTAGGCTCTGTTAGTTTGACCAGTTTATAGGAAATATGAAATGGGATGTCCATATGAAAATATTCCCTAAGAACTAAATTAATCCATGTATATTAGGAATGAATTTTATAAACATGCTTCCTTTTATGTTCTCTTTGCCCAAGACAGCACTGTAA
The DNA here is from genome assembly GCF_963455335.1 of Martes martes. Lineage (NCBI taxonomy): Eukaryota > Metazoa > Chordata > Mammalia > Carnivora > Mustelidae > Martes > Martes martes. The sequence goes on from NC_137891.1 coordinate 116,956,505, forward strand.
GTAGCAAAATGTTGTTCACTGCCCTTCTCAAACTAATCTGTTATGATTTTAAAAGAATCAGTCCCAAATTTCCATGCTGATTGTTCTAGAAAATCTGTGTTTTATTTCTTTCAGTGAGTCCCTGATTGCCAACAGTTAGACTCCTTTTTGAATTCAACTTCTTATAGTCATTAATAAGGTGAAATTAGTAACATATCACTTGCAGTATTAACATTCTGTCTCAAACATGTTCTCCCAAAGCAACTTCACTAGGTGTATTTTCTACCTCCTGCTTTAGCCAGGCTAACCCTTTTAACTTTGCTAAAATACACTACTGACCACTACTTTTTCAGTTTTCTTTAACAGTAAAATTTATAAGCCTCTATTCAGGTTACCAAAGAAAAAAAAATTTCAAGAGAAGACACAAATTACAAATATCAGAAGTTGGAAAGTGCCCATCACTACTGATCCCATGAACACTGCAACATTAGTAAATGAATATTATTAACAACTCTATGCCCCCCAATTTGATAACTTGATGAAACAGAACATTCCTTCAAAGTCATCTTCTAAAGAAACTCCCCCAAGAAGATGTATAATCTGAATAGATCTCTATTAAAATAACCAGTTCAGTGATTAACAACCTTCCTAAATGAAATTACCTGTTGTAGGTGGTTTCACTAGTGAATTCTGACAAACATTTCAGCAATAATGATACCAGTTCTCTATAATCTACTCAAAAAATAGCTAGCAAAGCCTTCCTAAGTCATTCTGTGAGGTCAGTATTATTCAAATAACAAAACTTGATGGCAACATGAAAAAAAAAAAAAAACTATAAACCAAGATGTTTCACAAAAACAGATATAAAACCTACAACAACACATTAGTTAATAAAACTCAACCCTGTATGAAAACAACTATACACCATGAACAAGTGGAATGGATTCCAGGCATATAAGACTGTATCAACATTTTAAAACTAATTATTATAATCCATCACATGTTAGATATGAAAAATTATATTGATACAGAAAAATTATTTGAAAAATGCAATACCATTAATGATTTAAAAAAACAGAAAACTTCCAACTAGACATAGAGGGGAAAGTAATTAAGTTGATTTAAATTAAAATTAATGTCAGGGTGCCTGGGTGTCTCAGAGGGTTAAGCCTCTGCCTTGAGCTCAGGTCATGGTCTCAGGGTCCTGGGATCGAGCCCCGCATCGGGCTCTCTGCTCAGCAGGAAGCCTGCTTCTCCTCTCTCTCTGCCTGCCTCTCTACCTACTTGTGATCGCTCTCTCTATGTCAAATAAATAAAATCTTTTTAAAAAATTGAAACTAATGTCCTATTTAGTGGTGAGAAACCAGATGCTTTCCCCCTAAGATCATCAGCAAGGCAAGGCTATCTCCTTTCACTACCCTTACTAAGCATTGTACTGGAAGGCCTTGCTAACATAGTAAGAAAAAAAAAAGTATGTAAAAGGTACACAGGTTGGGAAGAGAAAATAAAGGGCAAATGAAAGCACATGAGAAGCTGCTCAGTGTCTTAGGGCATTAGGGAACTACAAATTAAAACAACAAGATGCCACTGTGCATCTAGAATGATTAAAACCCAAAACACTGACAACACCAAAATACTGATGAGAATGTGGAGCAACAGAAACTCTCTTTCATTGCTTGCATGAAAGAAAATGGTCTAACCACATACATGTAGAGTACAGTTTGGATGTTTTTTTACAAAGTTCGTCACAGTCTTATCACATGATCCATCAGTTACTCTTCTAAATATTTACTCAAATGAGTTGAAAACATGTTCACATAAAAAGCTGTATATAAAGGTTCTATCACTTCATTCATAATTGTAAAATATGGGAAACAACGAACATGTCATACTATAGGTGAACAGATAAATTGGTACATCCTAACAACAAAAAATTATTCAGCAATAAAAAGAAACAAACTACTGAGTTTTGAAAAAAACAGGGAGAAACCTTCAATGTTTATTATGGAGAAGCCTGTCTACAAAGACTATATACAGTATCCTTCCAACTAAAGGACATTCTGAAAAGACAAATATATGGAGATAGTAAAAAGATAAGTGGTTTCTGGGGATCAGGGGTAGGAGTGAAAGATAAGTAGATGGAGCACAGGAAATTACAGGGCAGTGAAAATATTTGTAGCACGTGGTAATGAAATATATATACATGATACTACGCATTTATCAAAACTTCCAGAATATATAACACGAAGAGTGAACTCTAACATAAATTATGTATCTCAGAAAATGATAGCATATCAGTAATGATTCAGTTTTAACAAAGGTATCACACTAATGCAGCAAATTACTAACATGAGAAACTAAAGGAAAGTACAAGTGGAGGAAGAGGATATATACCAAATTCGCAGTTTCTCATTTTCTTATAACCCCAAATTAGTCTAAAATATAATTTATTAATTCTTAAAAAACCCTAATTTCCAGTCCCAGCTCCACATGTAAAGAACTTGGAATTTCTTGCTAGTTATAACAAATAAAAACCCTAATCAGACTGAAAAATCAGTAGCTCTTTATGGCTCTCTAAGAGAAGACAAGACACAGGGAAACAAATCACCTGCCCCCAGCACTGGAGAGACAAACACAGGAAGACACAGGAGCTATGACTTACGACTTACCGCAGTAGAAACTCTAGCAGAAATCACCACTGAAAGAGAACTAGGGTAGGAAAATCCGAGGTGCCGTTGCTGAGTTCCTAGAGGCTGAACAAAAACAACTCTGAGAGTTAAAAACTCCTGGGGAGAAGAGTCATAAAATGGCCCCCACCAGATATACCTCCACGAGCTTGACCAGGTTTCCTCAATGAGTAATGGAGAAAACTTTCCCCACTTGTGTTTTGGGCAGGGGGAAATTTGAAGTTGGTAAATGTAGGTAATTATTTAGGATGAAATGCTTGGTATTTTGGAAGTAATTATACTATTCCTTCTACTTTAGTGAATGTTTGAAATTTTCCGCAGTAATAAAAACAATGGTAGAAAGCTTAAAAAAAAAATTTGTTTTGAAAAGAAAAAAGAACTAACCAGAGCAAACTGCTTTCCCCTTAACAAAGCCTGTCCTCAAGGGAAAGTATTTAACCAGAGTCTAACCTGCTGGGGTGTTAGGAGATCCAGGTTTCCTGCTGAAAGAAAAATAACAAGGTCTAGCCAGTCTAATTTTCCAAGGGAAAGAAGAGAAATAGCCAAGTATAGACCATTCTAGCCATCCTGTACCACCTAAAGGAATGGAAAAAAAGCAAACAAAACAAAACTGAGAAATGCTTATGAAGCTCATAGTTCAGAAGAGACATACATTAACTAAAAGACTCACTAAAAAATTATGAGTCTTAATCATAGGACTATAGAATGCTTCCCCTCTCATCAGACCTCATACTGCAACACCAAAGTTCTATTTATTTTTTATTTTTTTAAAGATTTTGTTTATTTAGCTGACACAGAGAGAGAGAGAGAGAATACAAGCAGGCAGAGCAGCAAGCAGAAGGAGAGGGAGAAGCAGGCTCCCCATGGAGTAGGGAGCCCCATGTGGGGTTAAATCCCAGGACCCTGGCATCACGACCTGAGCCAAAGGCAGCCGCTTAATCAACTGAGCCACCCAGGTGCCCTGCAAAAGTTGATTTATAGACACTCAAATTTGGCCTCTTTTGTGTTTAAGACCTTATATGGGAGTAAATAAATGACTGAGAGAGCATAAGCAATCTGGCCACAGCTACCAGCATCTAGTATTTAAGGGAAGGATTTGACTCCAGCATTATGTTCTTTCCCTTTCCCATCACTTAGCATAGATTTGGCTGCAAATGGATGCAGCAATGTGCATGTGACCCAACTTGAAATATGCCTTTCAAGCAACTTTGACTTCCTTAGCACTCTTGCATTCCCAGTGATTTAACGATAATGCTTTCCAACATGTTACTGGTCTCACATATTAACAAAATCCCTCATTTAATTCCAATCCATGTTTACCATCTTTTTGAGATGACAATCTTGTTTTCCAAATAAAAATGAAATAAATTAGTTTGAAATGTATCTCTCAAGATGAAATTCTGCTGAAATAGAATGCTCCGTAATTCATATGATTAGTACGGTTTTGCCATTTTTCTATGTGGCTCATTTTACAGATGATAGCATGAGGCCCAGGCAAGCTAATTGATCTCAGGGCACAGAGGTTATGTAGCATCCTGTCCTATTAGTGCTTCTACACAGCTACCAGGAAAAGGCAGCATGACCAAAAAATGCCATGGGACATGAGGTCTTCTAAATAACCCCACTGTACTTTTTCAAATTGCTGCCAAATGTGTTCTTCAGAATAGCAGCAAATGTCAATGAGGACTCAGGTATCTGTTCAGGGTAGAATCGCTGTTGTTCAAACAGCAAGAGAAAAACAGACCAGGTGCTCTCTGGTGCTGAAGAGAGAAAGAAAGAAGGCCCATGGATTCTACCTATTATTTTGGAGACAATATATCTCTTCTCTGAACTAGAAGATCAGTGTGGTATGGCTTTGCCTAAACTAGGCTATTAGTGTGATGACCGAATTTAACAGTATGTGAGATTCTTAACTATTATCATAAAAGTGGCAGCGAATACTACCTGCTACCATCTGAGCAAAACAACCTGTAACATCAGACTTTACTGGCAGTGACAGCCCCTTTACCCTGGCAATGTTTAAATGCTTCACAGAATTCAAAACAGAAGACTGGAGCTTGGATGTCTGCTTGACTTATCTGTATGCTTGTCTAGACATCACCCCATAGAAATAGTAAAACCTATGTGTTCGGAGAAAACTTTGATTTTGTGGTGGGTGCTGAGATGTAAGGATCAAAATGAAGTTTAGCTCATTTCTGTTTTTATCATCTTTATAATTTATATAAAAAGGTTCAAAATATTGATGCAAGGGTTGGGGGTAATATATAAGCAGAGGACTTGGTGCTGGTCCACAGAGAAGAATTAGATTCTTTTGTCTGATCTCTTCAAATACTGCCTGTATCCAAAAATGATGGAATCTTATGTTTCACCATTAATCAATATCACAAATACCATTATCCCTCAGTAATCTTTTTCAGTCTCCGCAGACTGAGATGAAAACTGTTCCTTTTAAAACCATGGTTTAACAGAGGAGAAGAGGATACGATAAAACTACACCTCCCTGCCAGTTCCTGGCATCTCATCCCACTGATCTTACTTGGATTTTTCTAGAGCAGCAATCGCCACCTGGTACTTGACGTGATTGTTTCTCTACGTCTCTCTTTCTCTCTCTCTGAGAATGGAAGTGCCAAATGGACACAAATTTTGTTTTGTTCACTTTTGTGTCTCCAGTAAAACTAGCACATAATATACCCTCAGTGAACACCAGCTACGTGAACAAATAAAGGCAGAAAAGGTAATTGAGTGCCAAGAAATGGTGGAGATAATCACCAAACAATGAAGGCTAGAATTTATAAAGATTTCTCTAGATGCTGGTGACTTCGTTTTACACCTTAGACTTCTCTCAGTTTGGTGGAGAATACTGATATGGCTGTGTATATAATATATACACATATATGTCAAATATAATCTTGGAGAGGTTTATAGTGTGAGAATAAATATACATCGAAGGAGAGGAAAAGAAAGATACACAAATACAAGTGACATAAAAAGAAAAGAAAAGGCTATCTGCATCCAAATCCATTTTTCTGCCCAACTCTTTTGCTTTCCAAGACACTATGTTTTATTAAGCATCTCTGTAACTTCCTGTGGGTGGAGACCCTTGCTTATCTTTCTGATATTCAGGTCACTATAGAAATTGTGGTCCCTTGGCTTCTGGAAGTGATAAACTCCCACCTCTTCACTGTTGCTTTGGTGTTCCATCTTTTCTATTGCTATAAAGCCAAGCTCTGTGATTGTCCTTCTTACCATCAGCCATGGCCTACAGAAGAAAGTCTCTACAGTACAAAATGGTACCAGTATCCCTTTCACCAGTGGTGTTCCTGATGACTTTGGTAAATGGATGTACTCTCTGGGCATTCTTACAGCATATAATCCTCCATTGAGTGGTCTGGTTTCACATAATATATTCCCTCCTGCAAAGTCACTTTTCTGAGCCATTTTGACCCTTTCTAGAACTGTATCCCAGGGAAACTCAGGCATTCCCACTTTGTTTGTTGAGGACAATCATTCTCTCCAGGCTTTCAAGGGCCATTCTAGCAGTGAACTTGTCCTATTTTCTGGGTCTTCACTGGTTATTAAACTCTATATTGGGAAAGTGCCCCCAAGTCTATGAATTCCTACTTACCCAGCCTCAAGTTCTGTACCTCTCACCTTTAAGCAAGCACCATCATAGTCCTGCTGGTACATATTAGCTCATTCCTGCACCTCCTTTGGAACGCTCATGACCAATTACTAGGGTTCTTGATTAGTTTCAAAACATGTTTATTCTTATTTATGCAATCCTTCTTTCCCACTTATCTGTACACTCTTTCTACTTCTGATCTGGTCTGACTCTAAAAGCATTATAAAGCATTATAAAGTAGAACAAAGAGGTAGAGGAAAATCATGCTTTTTAATAACCAGTTGACAAGGAAGACTCATTGAGACATTTTCAGACTTACAAAGAGAAACATAATGCATGCATTCATATAGGGAGATAACTTGCTTAAAGTGGATAGAGTTACTATTTATTTTATTTAAAAGGGAGGCTTCATCAAATGAAAAGTTAGAAAGCTAATGTAGTTTTTAATTAAATATATTCACTTTAATTACATTCATTTATCTGGGAGGAAAATCCTTACCCTTTTAGATAGAAGGTGAAATGAAATATCATCTTCAGGAAGAAATAAAATGTTTAGAAGTAACATAGCTATGAACTAGAGGAGTCTAATAAATGGACATTTTCTATTGATAGTATTTCAACAAAAATACTACTGAATGTTGACCTTTAAATTTTCTCTTCAGTATTGCCTTGAATTTGAGTTGCTAACACTCTTTACTTGGAATATTATTAGAAATGTACATAAATTTTGGAAAGTTAAAAGAGAACTATACCCCTGTTGAAACACTCATGCTTTGCTTTCTCATTTGGAAATAGTAAATTGCAAAACGCATTTAAGCAGCTAATTTCCGGCTTGAAAATACTTAATCACCTCTTCTGATTTCCCTTTTGTGTTTTGCTAAGAGGGAACTTTAATCTTGTGCCCTAGAAATGACAAGGTGGATACTTTCTCTATTTCTGTTAGGTGCTCTCATTAACAGCACTTATAACTTTGTATAACAAAGACCATCACCCACAAGACAACACAGAGATTGGAAAAATGGAAAACAACATGAGTTTTACAAAATACATACATACAAAAACTTATTGTCAGCCAGCCCTGAGTGATGGTACCAATTACCCAATGCAAATTGCGTACATTCATGTTTTAGTTTTTAGGGCAATCTTGTCAAATTTTATTTCATAATTTTTTTTTTTTTTACTTTGTGCTACTTCTATGAGCTAGTGGTTTTAGATAATCAGGTTTAAGTACTTTACATTAAATATGTTTGGTCTATATATAAATACTTGAATATATGGATGAGTCAAATTAAAAAATATGATTTATTCTAATCATCCTGTTTTATGAATGAGAGATTTGATTTATTTAATTCATGTCCCTTAAGATATTCCCCAAAGGTTTTTTCTAACTTTTTTTCTTGGGGAGGGGAGGGGTTGATAAGTTGTTCAGTTGATATAACAATAGATATATGGCAACTATAATCCACTTAAATAGTGTCATAATCTCTCCTTACTAAAAGGCATCTGAAGTTTTCCACATCACATCTTCAATAAAAGTTCCTATAGTTTGGAATTTTGAAGAATAAGGATGGTGAATTTAAAAATATTTTAAATTAATACAATATATTTTTCTCAAGCTGGAAGTTCAATCTGTTCTTTTAGCTTTAGGTATCTTTCAGAGCTTATCAGTAGGAGGCAAGATTGAAAACCACAGTGGATAAACTGAAATATATCACTAAACAAAAAACAGGAAGTAAGTTAACGATTACTTTCCCTGTTGTATAAACATGTGAAGAAACATACTTAGCACACATCAGTTCCTTCAAAATCATTGAGTAATCTCTACCTGTATGTTTACCCCAAATATTTTATGTATTTAAATTATCATACATTGATTTAATTTGATGTACAATGACTGACTCTCCCCCAAAGAATAAAAGAGAGTCTATGATAACCTTAACTTCACATGTCAAGCACTGTTTTTTTTTTAAAGATTTTATTTATTTATTTGACAGAGAGAAAGAGATCACAAGTAGGCAGAACAGCAGGCAGAAAGAGAAGGGGAAGCAGGCTCCCTGCTGAGCAGAGAGCCTGATGTGGGGCTATCCCAGGACCCCAGGACCATGACCTGAGCTGAAAGCAGAAGCTTAACCTACTGAGCCACCCAGGTGCCCCAACATGTCAAGCCCTGTTTGTTGATAACTTTGAAATGTTAGCTTGTGTTCTAATACACAAATGCATTATTTATGAGATGAATTTGTAATTAATTTCCCAAACAAGGAAAATTTGAAAATAAAAGAGGCACTATTAATTGTAATAAAAGAGAGGGAATAACCCAGGACAATCCCGGCAATAATGACTTCAATTATTAAACATTATTGACAGTTTACCAATATATCCATTTCTAAATTCAACAGTCCCAATTTGCCTTCTTTTTGCATTCTTGATCCCTACTGTAGAGTCTTAGACAAAATAGAATGAAGTTGAACAGCAAAGAGTCTGTACCCAGACTGCATTGGTTCAAATCTCAGTTCTTCCACTTACTATTTGTGATGTCTTGGGAAATTCACTGAAACTCTCAATGACTTATTTCCTTTATCTTTAAGTGGGACTGAACATTTCAGTAACTCTTTCATATATTTGTGAAGATTGACTAGGATATAAGATATTTAAAACTGTGCCCAGCAAATAGTAAATGATTAACAAATATAAATTGCTGTTGTTGGTTGAGATATACTACAGTCAGTTCTGTATATAAAAATCATAGGGGAGGAAGCCCAAATGTATTTTCTTATTATATTGTCTTACTTTTTCATAAACAGAAGAATTAATGGTAAATTAAGCATATACAATGAAGAATGAAGCTTTGGTGACTAGATATGAGGAAGAATCTCAATTTTGTTTCAGCCTACACTGCTGAAGATTTGTGTGTACATATTGTAAGAGAAGTTTATTTATTTCCAAGACTTTTTTATTGCTTTTTTTTTAAAAATTAGCATACAATATATTATTTGACCCATGGAAATCTGTCTGTGAATCATCAGGTTTACACATTTCACAGCACTCACTAAAGCACATACCCTCCCCAGTGTCCCTAACCAGCCACCCTATCCCTACCCCCCACCCCAGCAACCTGCAGTTTGTTTTGTGAGATTAAGAGTCTTATGGTTTTTCTCCCTCCTGATCCCATCTTGTTTCATTTTTTCCTACCTACCCTCCATGACCCCCTGCCCTGCCTATCAAATTCCTTGTATCACAGAGATCATATGATAATTGTCTTTCTCTGATTGACTTATTTCACTTAGCATAATACACTTTAGTTCCATCCATGTCATTGCAAATGGCAAGATTTTGGTGGATTTTTGGTGGCTGCATAATATTTCATTGTGTATATATACCACATTGTCTTTATCCCTTCATCTGTTGATGGACATCTAAGTTCTTTCCATACTTTGGTTATTGTGGACATTGCTGCTATAAGATTCAGGTGCACGTGCCCCTTCAGATCCCTACATTTGTATCTTTAGGGTAAATACCCAGTAATATGATTGCTGGGTCATAGGGTAGCTCTATTGTCAACATTTGAGGATCCTCCATACTGTTTTTTGAGAGTGGCTGCACCAGCAGGCATTCCCAACAACAGTGTAGGAGGGTTCCCCTTTCTCTGCCTCCTCACCAACATCTGTTATTCCCTGACTTGTTAATTTTAGCCATTCTGACTAGTGTGAGGTGGCATCTCACTGTGGTTTTGATTTGTATTTCCCTGATGATGGGTGGTGTTGAGCACCTTTTCATGTGTCTGTTGGCCATTTGGATGTCTTCTTTGCAGAAATGTTTATGTCTTCTGCCCATTTCTTGTTTGGATTTTTTGTTCTTTGGGTGTTGAATTGAAGCAGTTCTTTAGAGATCTTGGATACTAGCCCCTTATCTGATATGTCATTTGCAAGTATCTTCTCCCATTCTGTCAGTTGTCTTTTGGTTTTGTTGACTGTTTCCTTGGCTGTGCAGAAGCTTTGGATCCTGATGAAGTCCCAATAGTTCATTTTTGCCCTTGCTTCTTCCCTTGACTTTGGCGATGTTTCTAGGAAAAAGTTGCTGCAACTGAGGTTGAAGACGTGTTCTCCTCAAGGATTTTGATGGATTCCTGTCTCACATTGAGGTCATTCATCAATTTTGAGTCTATTTTTGTGTGTGATATAAGGAAATGGTCCAGTTTCATTCTTCTGCATGTGGCTGTCCAATTTTCCCAACACCATTTGTTGAAGAGAGTGTCTTTTTTCCATTGGACATTCTTTCCTGCTTTGTCAAAGATTAGTTGGCCATACAGTTGAGGATCCATTTCTGGGCTCTCTATTCTGTTCCAATGATCTATGTGTGTGTTTTTGTGCCTGTACCATACTGTCTTGATGATGACAGCTTTGTAATAGGGCTTGAAGTCTGGAATTGTGATGTCACCAACTTTGGTTTTCTTTTTCAACATGCCTCTGGCTATTGACAGTCTTTTCTGGTTCCATATAAATTTTAGGATTATTTGTTTCATTTCTGTGAAAACACAGAAGATGGTATCTTGATAAGGATTACATTAAATGTATAGATTGCTTTATGAAGCATAGACATTTTCACAATATTTGTTCTTCCAATCCATGAACATGAAATGTTTTTCCATTTCTTTGTGTCTTCCTCCATTTCTTTCATGAGTACTTTATAGTTTTCTGAGTATAGATTCTTTGCCTCTTTGGTTAGGTTTGTTCCTAGGTGTCTTATGGTTTTGGGAGCAGTTGTAAATGGGATCGACTCTTTAATTTTTCTTTCTTCTGTCTTGCTTTTGGTGTATAGAAATACAACTGATTTCTGTGCATTGATTTTATATCCTGACACATTATTGAATTCCTGCATGAGTTCTAGTACATTTGGAGTGGAGTCTTTTGGGTTTTCCACATAAAGTATCATATCCTCTGCAAAGAGTGAGAGTTTGACTTCTTTGCTGATTCATATGCATTTTATTTCTTTCTGTTGTCTGATTGCTGAGGCTAGGACTTCTAGTACTATGTGGAATAGCAGTGGTGATAGTGGATATCCCTGTTGTGTTTCTGACCTTAGGTGAAAAGTTCTCAGTTTTTCCCCATTGAGAATGAAATTGGCTGTGGGTTTTTCATAGATGGCTTTGATGATATTGAGCTATATGCCCTCTATCCCTACATTTTGAAGAGTTTTGATCAAAAAAGGATGCTGTACCTTGCCAAATGCTTTTTAAGCATCTATTGAGAGTATCATATGGTTCTTGTTCTTTCTTCTATTAATGTAGTGTATCAAACTGATTGATTTGTAGGTGGTAAACCAACATTGCAGCCCAGGAATAAATCCCACTTGGTCATGGTGATTAATCCTTTTAATGTACTGTTGGATTGTATTGGCTAGTATTTTGGTGAGAATTTTTGCATCTGTGTTCATCAAGGGTATTTGTCTGTAATTCTCCTTTTTGGTGGGGTCTTTGTCTGGTTTTGGGATCAAGGTAATTCTTATAAAATGAGTTGGAAGATTTCCTGTCAATATCTAATTTTTTGGAAAAGTTACAAGAGAATAGGGATTAATTCTTCTTTTAATGTTTGGTAGAATTCTCCTAGGAAGCTGTCTGGCCCTGGGCTTTTGTTTGTTCAGAGATTTTTCATGACTGTTTCAATGTCCTCACTGGTAATTGGTCTTTTCAGGCTTTCTATTTCTTCCTGGTTCTGTTTTGGTACTTTATATGTCTCTAGGAATGCATCCATTTCTTCCAGATTGTCAAATTTGTTGGCGTAGAGTTGTTCATAGTATGTTCTTATAATTGTTTGTATTTCTTTGGTGTTGTTGTGATCTCTCCTCTTTCATTCATGATTTTATTTATTTGGGTAATAAAGAAAATCTTTTTTCTTTTTGATAAGTCTGGCCAGGGGTTTATCAATCTTATTAATTCTTTCAAAGAACGAGTGCCTAGTTTCATTGATCGGTTCTACTGTTCTTTTGGTTTCTATTTCATTGATCTCTGCTCTGAACTTTATTATTTCTCTTCCTCTGCTGGGTTTAGGCTTTCTTTGCTCTTCTTTCTCCAACACCTTTAGGTATAGAGTTAGGTTGTGTACTTGAGACCTTTCTTGTTTCTTGAGAACATCTTGTATTGCCTTTCTCTCAGGACTGTGTTTTCTGTGTCCCAAAGATTTTGAACAGTTGTGTTTTCATTTTCATTTGTTTCCATGAATTTAAAAATTTTTTTAATTTTTTAATTTTTAAAATTTAATTTCCTGGTTGACCCATTCATTCTTTAGAAGGATGCTCTTTAGTCTCCATGTATTTGAGTTCTTTCCAGCTTTCCTCTTGTGATTGAGTTCTAGCTTCAGAGCATTTTGGTCTGAAAATATGCAGGGACTGATCCCAATCTTTTGGTATCAGTTGAGACCTGATTTGTGACCCAGGATGTGATCTATTCTGGAGAATGTTCCATGTGCACTAGAGAAGAATGTCTATTCTGTTGCTTTGGGATGGAATGTGTGATATCCATCTGGTCCAGTGTGTCATTTAAAGCCTTTATTTCCTTATTGATCTTTTGCCTGGATCATCTGTCCATTTCAGTGAGGGGGGCTGTTAAAGACCCTACTATTATTGTATTATTGTTGATGTGTTTCTTTGATTTTGTTATTAATTGGTTTATATAGTTGGCTGTTCCCATGTTAGGGGCATAGATATTTAAAATTGTTAGATCTTCTTGTTGGACAGACCCTTTAAGTATGATATAGTGTCCTTCCTCATCTCTCTCTCATCATCTCTCATTATAGTCTTTGGCTTAAAATCTAATTGATCTGATATAAGGATTGCCACCTCAGCTTTCTTTTGACGTCCTTTAGCATGGTAAATTGTTTTCCAGCTCCTCACTTTAAATCTGGAGGTGTCTTTGGGTCTAAAATGAGTCTCTTGTGGACAGCATATCGATGGGTCTTGTTTTTCTATCCAATCTGATACCCTGTGTCTCTTGATTTAGCTCATTTGCATTCAGGGTAACTACTGAAAAATATGAATTTAGTACCATTGTATTGCCTGTAAGGTGACTGCCTCTCTATATTCTCTCTGTTCCTTTCTGGTCTACTACTTTTAGGCTCTCTCTTTGCTTAGAGGACCTCTTTCAATATTTCCTGAAGGGCTGGTTTGGTGTTTGCAAATTCCTTTAATTTTTGTTTGTCTTGGAAGCTTTTTATCTCTCCTATTTTCAGTGACAGCCTAGCTGGATATAGTATTCTTGGCTGTGTATTTTTCTCATTTAGTGCTCTGAATATATCATGCCAGTTCTTTCTGTCCTGCCAGGTCTCTGTGGATAAGTCTGCTGCCAATCTAATATTTCTACAATAATATATTACAGACTTCTTGTCCTGAGCTTCTTTCAGGATTTTCTTTTCACTAAGACTTGTAAGTTTTACTATTAGATGATGGAGTGTGGACCTATTTTTACTGATTTTGAGGGGGGGTTCTCTGCACCTCCTGGATTTTGATGCTTGTTCCCTTTGCCATATTAGGGAAATTCTCTACTATAATTCACTCAAATATACCTTCTGCTCCTCTCCCTCTTTCTTCTTCTTCTGGGATCCCAATTATTCTAATACTGTTTCATCTTATGGTATTTATCTCTTGAATGCTCCCCTCATGGTCCAGTAGTTGTCTTTCTTTTGCTCAGCTTCTTTATTCTCTGTCATTTGGTCTTCTATATCACTAATTCTCTCTTCTGCCTCATTTATCCTAGCAGTAAGAAACTCCATTTTTAATTGCACCTCATTAATCGCTTTTTTGATTTCAACTTGGTTAGATTTTAGTTCTTTTATTTCTTCAGAAAGGCATTTTATTTCTCCAGAAAGGGATTCTCTAAAATCGTCCATGCCTTTCTTAAGCCCAGTTAATTATTGTTCTGAACTCTAGTTCTGACATATTGCCAAAGTCCATGTTGATTAGGTCCCTAGCTGTTGGTACTGCCTCTTTTTTTTTTTTTTTTTATTGTGGTGAGTTTTTCCACATTGTCATTTTATCCAGATATGAATATATGAATGAGAGAATAAAGTACTAAAAGGGTGGCAAAAGCCCCAGAAAAATATATGTTAACCAAATCAGAAGAGGCCCAAAACCAAGGGGAGAAGAAAGAGGGGAAAAATAAAAAAATAACAAAGATAATAAACTATATATTTTTTTGTTATATATATATTTTGTTCACCAGTCTAATATATATATATAATATTATTAATATGTACTATTATTATTACTATTAATATGTATTATTAATATGTACTATTAATATGTATTATACATACTATTATATGTATATTACATATACATACTATTAATATGTATTATGCATACTATTAATATGTACTAATATATATTATTATATATATTAATATATATATATTAGACTGGTGAACAGAATAGAGCCACCCACTTCATTTTGGGTATATTCTGGTCTCTTAGAAGAATCTACCTCCCAAAATTTTAAAAAAAGAAAAACTTATATATATACAAAAATACGGGTAAATACAATGAAGGGATGGAATATGACTGTAAAGATGAAAATTTTTAAAAGTTTCTGAAAAAGGAATTGATAAGAAAAGTTGGCTGAAAAAAGAAGAAAAAACAAAAGAGTAGAGAATGTGATCAGACTGGAGACTAGAACAAAGCCATGTGCTAAATTTAGGTTATATTTTGATCTATTAGAAGCAACTGTATCCCAAAATTTTAAAGAAAAAAAATCTAAATGTATACAAAAAATAAGGTTAAATACAATAAACAGATAAAATATGACTATAACAATGAAAATTTAAAAATATTTTTAAAAAAAGTATTGTTAAGATAAAATAGAAAAACATTAAAAGAAGAAAGAGGAAAAGTTAAACAAATAGAATAAGAAAAAATAAAAAAATAAAAAAAATTCACTTTGCAAGATTAAAGTATGATGGGAAAAACGCCATGAATTCTATGCATTGTTTTCCCCTAGCTCTGGAGTTCACAGTTCTCGTTGATCAGTGAACTTGGTCTTGGCTGGATATTCTTGCTGATCTTTTGGGGGAGGGGCATGTTGCAGTAATTCTCAAATGTCTTTGCCTGAGGCAGAATTGCACCACTCTTGTCAGGGGCCAGGCTAAGTAATCTGCTCAGGTTCACTCCCAGGAGTTTTTGTTCCCTGAACGCTTTCTGTACAGCTTTGGAGGATGGGAATAGAAATGGCGGCCTCCCAATCTCCAGCCCAGAGGAGCAGAGAGCTTGGGGCCCCACTCCTCAGTGTGCCTCAGAGAAAAGCAGTCAATCTCTCCCAACTCCCTGGTCTCTGGCCATGCTCCATGCTCACCTGGCCTGTGACTGAATGTTTCTATCTCCGGCACATGGCGCCATTTGGAGTCTCCATACCCGGTAGATTCCTGCTGCATGCTCCCATGCTCCTCTTCCCAGAGGAGGAAGGAGGGGTTCTCCCCAGATCTGCCACTTGTTGGGTCCCTGCTGAAAGAACAGTAGCCCAACTGTGCCTTGGACCATGGCATAAGGTAACCCAGAGCTGAGAGCCCCTCCTCAGCTCCAGCTCCATCTCTGTAGCCACCTTCCCCACTCTGATATCTGGGGGCTCTGCCACACTTAGACATGCTTGGTCTTTCTGTGACACTGTGGGTCCTGAGACCACACTGTCCCCACAAGGGCTCCACCCCTGCCTAGCCTCTGGAGCAATGTCCCTCAGTGGAGTGGACTTCTAAAATTTCTGATTTTGTGCTCTGCTGCTCCACCACTTGCCAGGATCTGGCCCCTCCCCTCACAGCCTATCTTCCCGTCACTTTGGATTCACTTCTCTGCATGTCCTACCTTCCAGAAAGTAGTCGATTTTCTGTTCCTAGAATTGCTGCTCTTCTTCTCTTCTATCTCCTGTTGAGATTATATGTGTTTGGAATGATTTGATAACTATTTAGCTGAACTTCTGGGACCTAATGCTGTTTCAGTCTGCTACTCCTCTGCCATCTTGCTTCCTCCCTCCTATTCTGGCTTTTTTCTTATGATCTATTGTCATTCCCAGAAATCCCTCTTCAGCAGCAATATAGGGCATTCTAATCTGGCCCAAATTGATCCACTGAGTTCTTAATTTCAGTGATTTTATTTTGTTTTAATTCTATAATTTTCATGAGATTCTTTTTCCCCTTATAATAGTTTTTTATTGTGACAAAATATACATAACATACAATTTACCATTTTAATCATTATTCAGGCATACAGTTCACTGGCATGAAGTACATTCACACTGTTGTACTGTGATCACCACCATCTACTTCTAGGACTTTGAAAAATTCCCAAACTGAAACTCATACCCATTAAACAATGACTCCTTATTCTGCCTTCCCCTGGTCCTGGGCAACCACCATTCCACTTTCTGTCTCTGGTTTTGACTACTGTAGTTAGCTCGTATAAGTGGAATCTCACAATATTAGTCCCTTTGTGACTGGTTTATTTCATTCAGCATGATGTCTTCAGGGTTCATCCATGTTGTATCATCTGGAAGAAGTTCCTCCTTCTTTTGAGATCCTTAAAAAAAAAAAAAAAAGGTCTCTAGTTCTTGGAAAACTCAGTCTTTTAAGAAATTTATTTAACCATGTTAACCATAACTTATAAAAAGTACATATCTGGGGGCACCTGGGTGGCTCAGTGGGTTGAGCCTCTGCCTTCGGCTCAGGTCATGGTCCCGGGGTCCTGGGATCGAGCCCCACATTGGGCTCTCTGCTTAGCGGGAAGCCTGCTTCCTCCTCTCTCTCTGCCTGCCTCTCTGCCTACTTGTGATCTCTATCAAATAAATAAATAAAATCTTTAAAAAAAAAAGTACATATCTGGTCATTCATTATTTGTATCACCTGTGGACTTATTTTTCTTGTTTGGTGTTTCTTTGACTTGCCTCATCATATGGCTTGTAACTTTTGATTGAGTATTGGACATTGAAAATTGTGTTATAAGATTATAGAGATTGTTAGATGTTTAGGATGATGTCATAGTCTTCTAGAGAGGATTAATGTTTGTAAACCCAGATATGTAATCACAATTGATGTATTTGGAGTTGAACATCCATCCTGGAAGGGCCTGCCCCTTCCAGATAATATCTTATTTGTACTGCAGGGTCTTTTGAGATTCCAGTAAAAAGCTAATGGGTTATCAGGATCTTCAGTCCTTGGCAGGTTCCGAACCCTAATTCCTGCTAATCACGTGAATTTGTTTACATCCTGGCCCAGGTTCTCGGCCTTTCACTTGTCATGGCTGGAGTTGGCAGGTATCCCTAGGAGAAAAGCAGCCCCAACTGCTTGGTTCAACCATCTGGGTTTCTTCTTCCAGAATTTGGCCACCTAATTTTTCTTTACTTTTTTATGCTTTGATGCCCTGAGACACACGTTTGGATACTTTTTTCCTACTTCTTTTAGTTGTTCTATGGGGAAGGGTGGATCCGACTCCTTTGTCATTGCTAGAAGTGGAAGATAAGTCTAGTGTGCTTTATTCTTTCACTTAATGTCCACAATATGCTATACTCTGCATAAAGTAATACATCTTTATAACTAAACATACAATTCTGATTTTGAATAAAAGAAGATGGTATGAACAAATTAATGAATTTTGGGAGGTTTCATGTTTTGCTCCTATGGAAAATTCTTTATTTATATAGCTAAAGGCCTCTGGCATGCTTAGAACACTTTGTACATACATGCATTTTATTTGTACAGGTATGTTTGTGTTATTTCTGTTCTACTTGTACTTCAAAGCTTGACACAAATGCCATTTCTACCATGAAACCTTTTTTGATATCTCAAGGCAAAATAGTTGCTGTCTTTAGTACTTTAATATTAATTTGCATAGCTGTAAAACTACACTAAAATACTCTATCTTTTATTGTCACTGTACAATTTAAGCTCTTAGGAAGAAGAAATTATCTCACCCAAATATATACACTCCAAAATATCTAAGATAATATTTTACATATAATGGAAACTTAATATATATTTGCTAAATGGGGCACCTGGATGGCTCCATTGGTAGAGCTTGGGACTCTTGATCTCAGGGTCATGAGTTCAAACTCTATGTTGGGCAGGGAGCCTATTAAATAAATAAATAGTAGGCATGGAGCCTATTAAATAAATAAATAAATAAATGGAGCAATGAATGAATTAATAAGGATGCGGGAGTGCCATGAAGGGAAAGTTGATTGGAATAGGAAGAGCTATGTTTATGTGCCATCTCTGCCTTGGGTAAGTGTTTTAAATGTTTTCTCAGGATCTTTACTTGTGTAGAATGAATGCCTACCTCAGGGAGTTTTGAGGCTTAAAAACATAATTTATCTTGATGTGTACTGCAAAACAATATACAAATATAAAGTGGCCATTTATAGTTTTAAAACATGTGGGAAGGGGAAAACATATGCCTTTAAAGGCATCAAATGTCTTTGGAAGACACAAAAGACACTCGAGGCAAGGGAACAGGGTGGTGGGGAGACAGGATAGGAATTTGACTCTGAACACTACACCCATTTGAATTTTGAATCCTATGGCTATTTTCACTATTAGAAATAAAATAAATAGGATTTAGGAAAAATTAAATGTACTATTACTCTGTTTTGCATCAGAGTAGTTGGTCAGCAACACCACTTCCTGACCTGATTACAGTGATTGAGAGTCTTAATGAAACAAGTAGTATTATAGCTAGAAGTTTAAACAATTTGTGAATTAGTTACTTTGATTTACTTATTTATTAGAGAGTTCTTACTCTTAATATGTGTACTCTAGCTCAGAGCCTGGAGCATCTACTCATTATTTCTTAAATTCATGATATAGTTTAGGTTTGTTAGATTACTCTGTAACTAGATTTTCTGACATGTAAACTTTCTTGTCACTTAATATAATTTAGAAAGTTTTCCTGAATACCCTGCTACCAATGGAGACATCTCTTTTGGGGCATCTAGCAGGGAAGGGTAACTACTCAGCTGTCCTTGGTGAGTGATCCTGTCCTCCTGGGCTGGCCTTGCAGCATTGATAGGGATGCATGTGACTTACTGAGAGAGGACGGGGCCCTCAGTCCCCTTCATCAACCATCAAATTTGGTATAAACACAATGACACAAGTGTTAGACAGAGGGCCTTTACCTCCAGAATTTCCAGAGAGCTGTTCTGAGTCCACTTTTCAGTCATTCACAGTATTTCCTAATACCCAGAAACCTTGCCTAGCCTTTGGTTTTGTCTGGGTTCTGGCCATTTCCAATGTCATGAGATGACCAGTGAAGACAGATTGGGAACTGAAATTCCATCCAAGAAAATACTGCTCTCTTTACAGAGTTCTTGTTGAACTTCAGTGGAGGAGGGACTGAAACTAGTGCCTACTTTGAGGATGAGCTCTGGAGCTCATTCATCTATATCTTTCCTAGCTTGGCAGGAATTTAAAAAAAAAAAAAATTGACTTTGTCTCCAGCTATTGTAAAATGATTTCTGACATCTTTTAAACTTCTTTTATTCTCCTTTTCAAACTCTGCAGCTTCATTAAATTTAATTTACACTGTTTTAAACTAAATAAACTGAAAAAGACTTTGGGAAGAATACTTTCTATTTATAATTTGTGTGGACATCCCAGTTTCTTAATCTTATCTCTCAAAAGACTCAGGATTTTTATCTTAACCTTTCAAAATCTGTTATATTTTCCTTAAGAGGTAAATGGGATGTTTGCCTGGAGCCCTGCTATTTCCAAATTTGAACATCAAAAATAAATCACTACAGGCATTATATTAACAAAAGATTCACAGTTTCCATTAAGCTGCAAGTAACAAGAATTTGTTATTTAACTTCAGCTTGATTAAAAACTGAGCCAGCCATTTACATTCATAACTTTTGGTTCTGTTGCTCAATGTAAAATATAATATGAATCAATTTTCTAGGTATTTCAGTTACATATTGCTTATAATTTGGGGTGGTTTGTTACACAGCAAGAAGCAACTAAAACAACAGGCAGTAACAAGTATTCATTTTCTCATGATTCTGCATTTGGGGCACGGTTCAGTGGGGATGGCTTCTCTTTGTTCATATGGGGTTGGCTGGGGTGGTTCATTTTGAAAATGGAACATTTACAAGCTTTACCTGCAAGTCTGGTGCCTCATCTGGGGAGGCTGGATCAGCTGGAGATTGGCTGGGTTTCTATTTTTCTTTCAAAATCTGTTACCCAGAGTTTCTCTCTATATACATGGGTCGATGTATCTATTTATTGGTCTATCTATCATCTCTCTATTTACCTATTCATCAACCCATTCTTCCATGCACCCACCTATCCATCCAAGTGGCTCTCTAATACAGTGATTGAACTTTTTTATATGGCTGCTACCTTCCAAGAGAATAAACTCATGTAATTAGGCATACAGAAAATCACATTAGAGACCTTTCTCCACTTCAGGGATTGACACACATGATACAAAACTAGAATAAAGTGATTTTTATCTATTTTTTCTTCCATTGTTATTTAAAAATATAAACCTAGGGGTGCCTGGGTGGCTCAGTCAGTTAGGTGACTGACTCAACTTTGGCTCAGGTCATGATCTCAGGGTTGTGAGATCGAAGCACCCCTGCCCCCATATCCCAGCAAGAAGCCTGCTTGAGATTCTTTGCCCCTCTGCTCCTCCCCCTGCACGTGCATGCTCTCTCCCCCTCCCTTAAAAAATATATATGTATATATGTACAGTATATGTGTGTGTGTATATATACACACACACATAACATATAAACACCTAGCTTCTAGCTAACAAGAACTAACTTGAGACATTATGGGATGTTATTAACATTAAGCAAATGAAGATTCAATCCTGATTCTCATAATTGTGTTCACTAAAGCAGGGAATTACAGTTGATCTGAAAATACCATGCTGTATTTTCCCAACTGAACAGAAATATGCCCTGCATTTTATTTAGATAGCAAAGAATAACCCCAGAGACTGTCACTCAAATTAAGTCATTACAAAGAAGTATCCAAAACAATTTCTCATTCTCACTGTTACTTCTTTTTGACCTACAGGTTATTTAAAATACATGAATATTTTTCTAGTTACCTTTTATTTTTTTATTACTAGCTTAATTTCTTGTGGCCAAATATATAGTCTGTGATTTCAAAAACTTGACACTTGTTTGAGGATTGATTTTGAGGCTCTATTACTCATAAAATCATGGAAATATTATAACTTTGTCATGAAATAAACATTTATCATTGTGAAGAACCCTCTTTATATCCTTTCTTTTCTCTGGCCCACCTTCTCCTTTCATAGACTATACGTCCATTGCTTAAGACAAAGCAAAAGAACGTGCCTCTTTACTTACAAAAAAATTAACACAGTTATTCTGAAAGAAAATGTAATGGTTAACAAGAACCAGGTCAATCTCATTAAAAAATCCAGCTATGTCTCAGGTGAGTCCATATGATGAGTACAAT
This sequence comes from Martes martes, assembly GCF_963455335.1. NCBI lineage: Eukaryota > Metazoa > Chordata > Mammalia > Carnivora > Mustelidae > Martes > Martes martes. Next base: position 116,978,248 of record NC_137891.1, read on the forward strand.
CATGTTGTAGGAACTTGCAGATAGGACTGATTTGCCATGACAACATGGCTCTTTGTGGTTAATGATGTGTCTGCTAATCACACAGTATCTTCATTTACCAGGATGGTAGGAAAAACTACTTTGTGTGATCTGTCCTACAAAACAATTTTCTGTTACCTTGGTTTTGGTTTTGCCATCCCACGCATGTTTACTGAGCCTGCAGCCTGTGCTAGGCATTACAGAATTATACTTTATAGAGGTATTTAGTTCCTGATGTGTCATGATCGTTCTGTCTAAACTTTCAAGAAAGAAGGGCTAAACCCGATGACAGAAATGAACACTACTCAGGGGAAGCTGAAACACTCCTGTTGTTTGTATATTCTTAAGAGCTTGTAAAATACTTTCTCAGACTTCTATAATCCTCAGGATGGCTTTGGGGACAGGAATTATATTTATATTATAATTGAGATCTTACAGTAGTAGGAACTGAGGTTCAGAGATATTAAGTGACTTACTCAAGGTCCCTTTAGTGGGGCATCATGAAAGGAACAACATCTAAGAGAAACTCAAATCCAAGACCTGCCATGTCTGCCATTTCCTAGCTCTGTGACATCGGACAGGTTTCTTAAAACCATCTGAGCTGGTTTCCTCATCTTACCTGGTCCTGTCACAGGATTGCAGCTAGGAGTGAATGAACAGATGGTGTGGAAATGTCTATCTGCATCCTGAAAAATGTGTGAGTGTTAGTTTCATTATATACCTGTGGGGAGGAGATGGGAGATGGCATGGTGTGGTGGACCACCACATTGCAAGTCAGACAGAATTGGTTCTAACATTACTGCGTGAATTTGATTATGTCACTTGAACTCTCTGGGTCTCTGTTTCCTCTGTTGTGAAATGCGTATCATACCATGATGCTGTGGAGCTGTGAATATGGACCAGCAGGACCAAGGCGAAGTACAGAGCACAGCACCAGGCTCTTGGAGGAACCAGCTGAACATGAGGGCTCCTCTCTCTGGCCCCAGCCTGGCTCAGTTTCCTGAGAAAGCACTGAATATTCTAGCATGGAAGAGCTGTAATGGACTGTGTGTGTCCTTGCATGGAACAGGAATCTGAGACCCACAGGTGAACTGATTTACCCAAGTCACAGAGCTAATGGTAGAGTTGGGAGTTGAACCTAATTCTGATTTCAACTCTAACCACCTTTTTCTTTTCTTTTTACAATATTACAGTAATCTCCATAATAGGATTATTGGTACCTGTCCTCACCTTGTGGAGGTGATTTTTATTAAGAATCTACATATATGCGCAGATAGCATTGCTGGAGCACTTGAATCCAACCTGAACTGCACAACTTCACGTATAACCAAGTTTGGACTTTAAGCAGAGAAACATTTCTTTTTGTTTCTTGGGCTAGTCTCTGCAACAAAACCACGGGGATTATTTTGTCTCTGAGCCTGATGTTTAAACTTGTGCTCTCTTGGAAACAAATCACACACCTTTAAGGTCGGTATTTAATTTGACTCCATGTTCCATGTTGCTATTACTCCAGACACTTAGGCATGTCAACTGAAAGATGTAGTGGAAATAGCCTAGCACTGAAGCACCAGGAGATCCAGCTACTCGTTCCACATCCAGTATTAACTAGTTGCTAAACCTTGTTGGAAACATATCTACTACTTGACTGACAGCTCTAAGGATCTTAAAGTGAGTCTGAAATATTTCTAAATGAATTAGTTTCCTATTGCTGCTATAACAAATCACCATGAAGTTGGTGGCTTTAAATTTATTTTACACAAATTTATTTTCTTATAATTCTGCAAGTCAGAAGTCTGAAATGGGTCCTTTGGGGCTAAAATCTAGGTGTTGGTACCTTCTGGGTGGTCACAGGAGAATCCATTTCCTTGATAGTTTCCCTTGACCCTGGGATCATAACCTGAGCCAAAGGGAGACACTTAACTGACTGAACCACCCAGGTGTCCCACTACCATTTATTTCTGAATTTCTTTGAGCACCAGTGGAGTTGAGCACAAGTTTATATACTTTCTGGTTTTTAAGTTTCTCCTGTCGATAGATGATAATTATAAATTGTATAATACACACATATTCATATAGATGTAAATTCTTTGCTCATTTCTTTCTTTTTTCCTTTTTCTTTTTTTTGGCTTAACTAGCTTTTTGTTGTTATTTGTTAATATACTGGTGTTCCCTGAATGTTCTAAATGCTATTTCTTTGTTGGGGTTAGATATTTCAAATTTTTTCTCCAAATCTGCATCCATTTCTTAACTTACCTTTGTCTTATATGCTAGAAATACTCAGATAAAGATAGGTTAGTTATTGATGCTATAACTATCTTTGCCCAATCACTTGTATTTTAATAAGTTCTTTTGATGACAAGAAACTCAATAATTTTCCTCCTATGGCATATGACTTTGGGGTCTTATTAAAAATTTCCTCCCCACCCCAAGATAACAAAGATGCTCCCCTATGTTTTCTTCTATTATTTTTACACATTCCTTTCTACTCTTAGTTCCTTAAAGTTTTCAAGCTCACCTTTGTGTATGATATGAGGTAGAGATCCAACTTAGTTATTTCCCATCCAATGTCTAGTTTTCTTAATACCATCTCACAAGCCACACATCCTTTCTCCACTTATATGTGGGACCATATCCATCACAAGGCAAGTTTCCATATGCACAGGGACCTATTTCTGAACTTGATATTCAGGTCCATTGGTCTATTTGTCCTTTTAGGAGTACCATGTGCTTTAAAAAAAAAAAATTATTATGTTATGTTAGTCACCATACAGTACATCATTAGTTTTTGATGTGAGTACCATGTGTTTTAAAAATATATAGTACACCTTAACTTCTAACAGGCAGAGTCCTCTCTTCTATACATAAAGAAAGAATTTTTGGCACTCGCAAACTTTTATTCTTCCATATGCTAAATTTGCTGAGGTCCCCTAAACTTTCTGTTATAATTTTTATTGACATTTAATGAAAACGACAGGTGAAATCTTTGATTCTTGGCACTGGATAAGACACGAAGACTAATGTTTGTAGGTGCTAGAGAACTTTTTCTAGCATTTACTACAAATTATTGAGGGATAAATGGTCCTTTTGTGCATAGAGACTGGGAATTATCTTTGGAATATAAACAGGCTTTTGCCTGGCCTACAATTACAGCAAAGGTGTATTGTTATGAGAATGTTTCTATCATCATAAAATGAAAGCATTAGAATACTTTATGAAATCCTTTCACATGCAGACATGATTGCAAATAGGATCTCCCCATTTTGGAGACTCTGTGGCCACTGATCGTTTCTACATACTGGGAGCCCTATGGGCTATCAAGTTCTTTCTGGTATGTCCAAAGCCTTAATTCTGAAGCAAGAGATTAAATATACCCTTTTTGGGTTGTGTTTCTATAGTTATCTAAACATTTACTTTACTCTGGAGGCACCATTAAAGATGAACATGTCTACAAGCTCTCTGTCTCACAAAGGCAGATTTCTATCTCTAGGAATAAATATTCTGAAAAATGTGCCCATGGAGAGGTATCAGCCAGGAGATACTTTGCTCTGACTAGAATTGGCCTGGCAGAAAGTTTTGCAGCAACCACATATGCCTTGGGGACTTCTGTATAGATCTGTGTCCATTTCCTATTCAGGTGCTCACTCTCACGCCCCTCATGTTCTTGATCTCCCCTGCCCTGGTCATTCGTGTCTCAGGAAGTAAACCGAAATTCATCCAGATCAAGGTGTAAAGGATCCATAAGGTGTAATGGCTGCCTCTCCCAGCGATATTTGCACTGAGACAGAAATCCCAGTCTCCAGCTAAAGATGGCTCTGCAAGGTGGGCAGGCAGTGATCTCTTCCGAAGGCCCTAAAATTGTAATTCACATTCCGTCTCTGCAGTCTCAGTTTCAGAACTAAGGAAAGGATGCCAGCAAAAACAAACACTCAGCTGGCTAGACTTGCCATTAATTTAAAAAGCGTACTGTTACGAGGTTGCCCATAGTGACTATAAACTCGGGGTAATCGCTCTGCCTTTCTGCCAGCCCCAATAGGCGAGCTTGGCTGCGAGATTATGAGTCTTTAGTGAATGGTGTGGAAGCTGTCACTCCTCTCCCCTTCCTCCTCTTCAGGTGCCTCCTGTAGGAGAGTGAGGACGGGTCTGAGCACAGAGTTCCAGGAAGGCTCTGTGACCCACCCGAGCACATCCTGGCCTTCCTGGCTCAAAGACCACTTAACACATGGGAACTCCAGGCACCATTGGATCTGTCCTAGGTAATTACAACTATCCATAAAAATACTTCATCTGGAAGGTATCTGGCATTCCGAAAGGAAAATTTGGTTTTAGTCAGCCTTTCTAAAAAGGAACCAATCGCAGGAGAAGCTTGTTCCTGCCAAATTAGTTAATTTGGAAGAAATATCACTTCACTACTATAGTAGTTCAAGTGAAGGAATATGGTGGCTGTTTTGGTTGAATTTCCCTCAACATGATTCAACTTAAGCCTTGAGAAAAAGCTTAGGTCAACAATTAGTCAGCACCTTATTTTTTGCCAAGTGTGGACTGAACTTTTCAAAGCCAAGTTGGGGTTGGAAAGAGCCAATGGAAGAAAGGAAGCAAGGGGTCACTCTGAGTTCAGCTCAGAATTTGGGGCATGCTTCCCAAAACTCTGCCATTCCATGACGCCCACAGATTAGGCAGGGCAAAATGATTAACAAAAGTGTTCATTAAAAAAAAAAAAAAAAAGTGTTCATGTGTGTGCGTATTGGAGACACAGTCAACCATTTCAAAAATGCCCTGACCGACAAGAATGCATTTCTCAACCATGGATCAAGAGGAAAATGACCACACTTCGTAGCAGATTTTGGACATGCTCTGCTTGCTTTTGGTGAAAGTCTCAGAAAATTAACTGTGGAGCTGAATAACTCGACTCTGTCCCTTCCTAGTTACCTACAAACCCTTAAAGATAAAGACAATATCTTATTTGTTTGCATTCCTTAATGCAGCACAATATGTACACAATACTCAGCATATAGTAAATGCTTAATTAATGGTTGTCAAATGATGGGATAGTGTCAACAGACTAATGCAGGGGAGCCAGTTCATAATCTGACTATGCTATGAGGCTCCTCAATATAGAAGGATATGCAGATGAAAGTCCACTGGAAGAAAAAGTGTGAGAACTTACAGTCAATCCCATCTGTACTTAGAAGCCAGAATGCAACCCACACAGGGCCACATATTAGTTTATCAGACAAGATAGCTATCACCTAGCATTGGATCCAAAGGAATGCCATCATTTAGGACAGCGTGGAGAGCAGAGATCAGCCAAGGGAAAGTGTCTGGGTCCTAAAGGCAGAGAAAAGAGAAGACAGCACTTCAAAGGAAAAAGGGATTAGAATGTGTAAGAGGTCTGAAGAGATGGTTCTACCCCAGTGGATATTCAGACTTCTGGACCTGCTAGACTATGAGAACAGGTTTTAAAGACTCACAACAGTCCAGAAAGTAGTAAGCAAATGGTCTTGTTTGTATTCAAACATTTAATACAAACCAGACAGATTTTCAGTACTTTATTGGCATTAAGCAAGAAGAATGGTATGGAAAGAAATAAATGAAACCCACAGACAACACATCAAATTTACTTTCACCATCATAATACTTCACCATTTTTCCTCACTAGATGTTCGCTAGGAAGCTCTTGTCTTGAGTGTTCCTGTCCTACTTTTCTACCACCTCTGTTTCTGTGATCAGGGAAATGGATGAAAGGGGTTTTAAGTGGAAATCCAAGGGTCTAGGATGCTTACACCTAAATAATAAAGCTCTGGGGAAAAAATCAGAAATCACACATGATTGGGGAAAGATGGGATTCTCTATCCCCTTCCCCATTTGTTCTTCCCATCTCCAGTTTGTGAGGGTCTGTAAGACCACCCTGTAGTTATGTGATAAGGGCTGGTCATGACCAGTTGGGGGACTTGTGTTGTGTATTAGCCCCCACACCCCTTCAGCACCATAAGGACTCTACTTGGCCTAGCACATCTCCATCAGGAATGTCGGTCCTGGGCCTCTCACAGACCTACATGGATCTTTCCGGACTGTACCTACCACAAGAATCTTTGCAGCTCTGTGCTTGATCTTCTTTGTCTAAAATGGCAGAGTCAGGGGTGCCTGGGTGGCTCAGTGGGTTAAGCATCTGCCTTCAGCTCAGGTCATGATCTCAGGGTCCTGGGATCCCTGCTCAGTGGGAGCCTACTTCTCCCTCTGCCCCTCTCCCCTAGTCGTGCTCTTGTGCACACTTTCAAATAAATAAATAAATAAAATCTTTAAAGAAAATAAATAAAATGGCACCATCATTGCTTTCTAGGGTCTTGGCTCTTCCCTGGTCCCAGGACCCCATATTTTTTCTTGTGCTTCCTCCTCTGCTCCCAGAAAAATCGTTTTCTGGGCTGGGAAAAGCCCCTCTATCCTGCTTACTTCATCCAAGATACTCTGTCTGTAAATTCTCTTTCCTATTTTCTCTCCTCCACACGTCTAAATTTTCCCATGGGTTTCGGTTTTGTGAACTAGAACCTGGAGATTGTTACTTTGGTCTCTGCTACAGACCTCTCTGAAAACAATGAAACAGAGACAGCTACTTGTCTGAAAGACAGGAAAGGAAAACATACAGAGGAAAAAAAAAACCTTCATAAATTAAGGGCTTAAAATATATATTTTTTCAACTATGTATGTATTTGTAGGTGCTCTAATCCCAAATAACCATAAAAACATAAAGGCATAAAGTAGGTATTTATAGATAGGACTTATAGGTCCCCTCATATGCTACTATGTGTGAATATAAAACTAGCTCTGTGTACAATAACCCAGAATATTTGGTTTGCTGACGAATATTCCCTGCCATCTCCGAAAAGTTGATCTTTCTTTATTCTTGATTTCCTTCCATCTCTTTTACATTTTACTAATAGCAGGTTCTGGTGAATCAGATTTCCTTACCCCTTTCTTCTACCATCTTTGGCTTGTTTGCCCTGAATCTCTTCTTACAAACTTTTACAAACCTTACGAAGTTTGTAAATTTCTTACACACTTGCTTGTTTCTAAAATTTATTTAAAAATATCTCCCTCTCCTCTCTGTCTTCCTCTCTTAAGCTCTATAGAGGACTCCAGCTCTTAAAAAACAAAACAAAACCAAAACCCAAAACAAAACAAAACAAAACACACAAACCAAATCACCCTCTGCTGCCCTCTTGTGGATATCTGCTGATAAGCAGGCATCCTCCTCAAAACCAATGAAACTGGTTTGCAAAATGGTTCCGGAAATCGGTGGGATGATCCCTTGGCTCCCACCGATGGGATTGCTTCCCTCTCTGGTAGCAGTCAGGACACTGATGGGCAATCACAACAACACTAGTTCTTTCATTTAATTTGATAGATTCAGCCAGTTTCCCTTTGCAGGTAGCATAATAGTAGTTTCCATTTTCTTCATTAAAAATGTTTGAAGTCACTGGTGGACAGTAGCTGCCTCCCTTTCCAACAGGGCAGGCCGCCCCTTGGTGGACAGTCACCAGGTGGATCAGAATGGTCATTCCCCGGTGTCCAGACTGACCTTTGTTCTGAGCACCCAGGAGCTCCTGTGGGCTACTTCCGCTGCTGCTTTTTGTCTATACCCCTAGGGTGGGGCATACATCCTCCTTTGAATTATCATAAAATAACACACTTATTTGTATATGCTTTAGGAAAAGCAGACAGTGAAAGAAAGACAATACAAATCACTTCTGAATGTCAATAGACTGTCTGTTGTTGACAGCTACATTATCCTATATGCATATACATCTCCCCAAAAATGTATCCTATAATAGAAGTGGTTTTATATTACTCTATTCACACAACATTTTGCAAACCCCTTTCGATGCTATGATACATAATTTCCACCATCCTTTCCAAGTTGTGGAGACTGTTGTGCTCACATTAGTGTCTTTGCACTTGGCTTTCCTTTGTGCGGACAGGAAGATGAAGAAGGCGTCCCCCTGGTTGGTTCCTTGTTGTCATTCAAGCCACAGCTCCAATAGGGCCACAGCCATGGGGCCTTCCTGAACCCCTCAACCTGGGGAGCCTCCTTTGACATCTGGCATTTCCTTCATGTCATGCTTCTTTCCTATCTGAAATGATCTTGCTCACTTGTTGGTTTGTTTCAGTGGTTCCCCTAGTAGAATGTAGTCTCACTGGGAGCTGAGACCTTCTCTTTCTACTTTATCACTCTGTCCTTGGGGCTTAGTAGTAGAGGATGCAAAGAATTTGCTGAGATAATATTTAGAGACTGACTGAGCTCATTCTACGGCTGGACAGACTGTAGGTACCAAATGCACTTAAGCAATTTCTCATTGTAGAACATTTAGACTGTACCCAGTGTTTAAATATTTTTAACAGCATTATAAGAACATCATTGTTCACTTGGACAGTTCTTTTCTCCCTTCCGACATTAAATCAAAACACTTTAAACATATAGAAAAGCAGAAAGAATAGTGTAATGAACACCCATATACTTTTCAACAAGATTACACTTTTGTTAATATTTTTCCACTTGCTCTCTTTGCACCTCTTTTTGGATGAACCATGTAAAACTAAGTTGCATATACATCAATGTACTTTACCCCTGAACATTTCAGCATGCATCTCCTGAGAATAAGTACATTCTCCTAAATAAACACATCACTATTAGCACACTTTGTAAAATTAAAAATAATTAGTAGTTCTCCAATATAACCTGATAACCTATGTTCAAATTTCCCCAACTGCTTTTCAAAGCACATTTATAGCTGTTTTATTTATTTATATTTTTAAAGCAGGATCAAACCAACTTTATATATGTTTATGGTTAATCTAGAAGAGTCATTCTGTGTTTTTATTATTCCTTTTTTAAACACCATTGACTTTTTGAGGAAACTAGGTTAAGTTTTCTTGTAGAATATCCCATAGAATCTGGCTGCTCATTCCCTCATGGTGTCGTTTACCTTGTTTTTCTTTCCCCGTCATTCCTTTCACCAGAAGTTAGATCTAGATACTTGCTTAGACAATATGATTATAATCACTGATAGTCACATTTCTTTTTGATGTTATAATTGTCCCAAATTTGTCAATTGGATACTCGTTACACTAGCTTCTCTATCCTTTTTTATATGATCCTGTTAATCTTTAAGTGTGCTCTTGCTCTCTGGCACAGAAATATGTCCTAGCCACAACTTGTATTTTTCCCCTACACCTAGAATATGTGATTTCACCAAAGGAGTACTGTTTGCTTGTTTCGTTGTTGTTGTTGTTGTTGTTGTTGTTGTTGTTTTGTCTTGTTTTTTTTTTAAGTGAAAAAAATTATTTGAAAACAAAAATCTGGGAGCTGGATTTGTTCATTATTATGAATGCTATTGGAACAAGGTGATCTTAGTGGGCTAAATTATTTTATATATATATATATTTAAAATTTTTTTCAATTCCAGGGTCACCTGGGTAGCTCAGTCATTAAATGTCTGACTCTTAATTTTGGCTCAGGTCATAATCTTGGGGTTGTGGGATTGAGCCACACATTGTGCTCCTTGCTGGGGGCATGGAGCCTGCTTGGGATTCTCTCTTTGCCTCTCTCTTTAAAATAAATAATTTTTTTCCATTCCAATTTATATTACAAAATTTTTTCTTAACTGACTTTATATTTTTATTTTAAACACTCACCAACCAAAATACAGCAAAGAAAGGTTAGATTTATCTAGCTCATTGTAGCAAAGGAAAATGCACATGATAGAACATATGGGGACATCTCCAAAGTGGGGCATTAGGGAGGGTGGGAGGCGTTTGGAAGTAAACACAAGATAAAATCAGCAGGGATTACTTAGAATTCATGAAGTAAGTGAGTTGCTGATATAGTTGTAGTTTTATCTTCAGAACACAGGGGCTCCCGATAAGTTGTTAGACAGAAGGATTATGGTCTCTTCTAAAAATTATGGCCTGAAATGAGCCAGTGTGAAAGAGTTTGAGCTTAGATAATTTGTCTTGCTTAGATAATTTATCTATTTGGTAAATCGTAGTACAGTTATGTAAGTTGTAGTTTCTGTTTCAGTGATCAATTGCTTCAACGATCAATTCTCCCCTCTTGACATAGCTGCCATCAGGATTATTATGATTTTTTTAAACAGCTTTATTGAGAGGCACCTGGATGGTTCACTTGGTTAGGTGATGAACTCTTGATATCAGCTCAGGTCTTGATATCAGGGTTGTGGGTTCAAGTCCCCGTTGAGCTCCATGTGGGGCCTACTTAAAAAAAGTATAAGGGGCGCCTGGGTGGCTCAGTGGGTTAAGCCTCTGCCTTCGGCTCAGGTCATGATCCCAGGGTCCTGGGATCAAGCCCCGCATCGGGCTCTCTGCTCAGCAGGGAGCCTGCTTCCTCCTCTCTCTCTGCCTGCCTCTCTGTCTACTTGTGATCTCTGTCAAATAAATAAGTAAAATCTTAAAAAAAAAAGTATAAAAAATAAAAATAGCTTTACTGAGGTATAATTGATATACCAAAAACCGTATCTATTTAATGTATACAATTGATGAGTCTGGACATATGCATACAACCCTGAAACTGTCACCACAATCAAGGTTATAAACATCCATCACCTGTGAAAGTTTCCTTGTGCTTTAAAATTCTTTTCATTTTGAGGTTTTCTTCTTCAAGAACATTTAAAAGGGATCCACTTCTTTTAACAAAATTCTAAGTGCATAATACACTACTGTTAACTATAGGATCTATGTTGTACAGCTGTTTTCTAGAACTTACTCCTCTTTCATAACTGAATCTTTAAAGCCACTGAATGCAACTCTTCATTTCCCCCCATTTCCTAGCCTCTGGCAACCACTGTTTTATTCACTGCTATGAGTCTGACAATTTTGGATACCTCATATAAGTGGAACCACGAAGTATTTGTTGTTTTGTGATTGCCTTACTTCATTTACATAACACCTTCCAGATTTATCCATGTTGATGCAAATGGCAGGATATCCTTCTTTTTTTTTAAAGGCTGAATGATATTCCATTGTATGAATACATCACATTTTCTTTATTTATCTGTCGATGGCCATGTGGGCCATGTGGGTTGCTTCCATAGCTTGGCTGTTGGGAATAATGTTGGGAATAATTCCAATAAAGCTATTATTCCATAGCTTGGCTATTGAGATAACTTGGGAATGCAGATAACTCTTTGAGATCTTGATTTCAGTTCTTTTGGGTATAAGAACAAGACATGGGATTGGTGGATCATAAGGTATTTTTAATTAATTTTTATATTTATATAAGTTTATAATATAAATATATTATATAATTATATAAAGATACAAACATTTATATAAAGTCATAAATTCACAATTAATTTATAATTATTTTAATTAATTTTTAATTAATAATCTATTTTAAATTTTTTGAGAAAATTCCCCACTGCTTTTCAGAGCAGTCATTCTATTTCACATTCCCACATCAGCAAATTCTAAAATTCTAATTTTTCCACATCCTTGCCAAGACTTATCTTTTTTTTGATAATAGCCATCTAATAGGTGTGAGGTGATATCTCAGTGTGATTCTGATTTGTGTTTCTCTGATTAGTGATGTTAAACATTTTTTCCATAGACTTGTTGCCAATTGTATGTCTTCATTGGAGAAATGTTCATTTGAGTCATTAGCCCATTTTAAAAAACTAGGTTATTAGTATTTTTACTATTGAGTTGTAGGATTTCCTTATATATTTTGGAGATTAATTCCTTATCAGATATGTGGTTTGCAAATATTTTCTCCCATTCTGTAGGTTGCCTTTTCATCCTATGGGTTTTTTTTCTGTGTAGAAGATTTTTAGTTCGATGTAGTTTCATGTTTATTTTTGCTTTTGTTGCCTGTGCTTTTGGTGTCCTGTTTGAGAAATGAAATCATTGCTAAAACTAATGTCAAGAAGATATTCCCTGTGTTTCCTTCAAGGAGTTTTACTTTTAAATCTTTATTCCATTTTGAATTGATTTTTTAGTAAGGTGTCAGACAGAGATCCAGTTTCATTCTTTTGCATGTGAATATCCAGTTTTCCCAACACCATTTGTTGAAAAGATCATCTTTTCCATTGTGTATTCTTCTTGTTGAAGATCATTAGACAATGTATGTGTAGCTTGATTTCTGAACTATTCTGTTTCATTGGTTTATATGTTTGTCTTTATGCCAGTACCATACTGTTTTAGTTACTGTGGTTTTGTAATATATTTTGAAATTAGGAAGTGTGATATGTCCAGCTTTGTTCTGTCTTCTCAAGATTGCTTTGGCTATTCTGGTTTTTTTGTGGTTGTATGTGAATTTTAGGATTATTTTTTCTGTTTCTGTAAATAATGCATTAGGGATTTTGATGAGGATAGCATTTAATCTGTAGATTGATTTGGGTAGTATGGACATGTTACAAATAATATGTCTTTCTCTCCATGGACACAGAATGTCTTTCCATTTATTTGTGTCTTTTAAAATTTCTTTCATCAATACTTTGTATGTTTCAGTGTATAGTCTTTCACCTTCTTGGTAAAGTATAATCCTAAGTATTTTACTCTTTTTGATGCTATTGTAAATAGGACTATTTTCTTAATTTCCTTTCCGTAGAGCTCATTGTTAGTGTATAGAAATGCGACTGATTTTTGTATGTTGATTTTTGTATGTTGTATACAACTTTAGTGAATTTATGAATTTGTTCTAATAATTTTTGTGGAGTATTTAGTTCTTTTCTTTTTTAAATAATATAAGTTTTCTACAAATTGAGATAATTTCACATCTTCCTTTCTTATTTGGAAGTCTTTTGTTTCTTTTTCTGCCCTTATTACTCTGGCTAGGACTTCCAGTACTATGTTAAATAGAAGCGGTGAGAGTGGGCATCCTTGTTTCATTTCTGATTTAAGGTGTTTTTATACCATTGTGGTTGAAGAAGATACTTGGTATGATTTCAATCTTCCTCAGTTTGTTAAGAATTGTTTTGCAGCCTAATATGTGATTTAAATTTCCCTCTAAACTCTGCTTTTGCTACATCCACCCATTTTGGTATTTGGTATGTCATATCTTTTTGCTTTTATTCATCTCAGAATATGTTCTATTTTCTCTTGTGACTTCTTTCTTGCCATTCATTACTTAGGAGCATGTTGTTTAATTTCTACATATTTGTAGATCTCTAAATTTCCTTCTATTGTTGATTTTGAGTTTAATTCCACTGTGGTTGGGGAATATAAATCACATGATTTAAGTCCTTTTTACCAAGGACTGTTTTATGACCAAGCATATAGTCTACCTTGGAGAATGTTACATGTGCTTTTCAGAAGAGAGTATATTCACTCCATTGCTATTGGGAAGAGTGATCTCCAGACGTCTGTTAGGTCTAGTGGGTTGATAGTGATGTCAAGTCCTCTATATCCTTGTTGATTTATGTTAATTGTTCTATCTTACCAACTAATTTTGAGATTTCCCTTTGTCCTTGTGGTTCTGCAACTCCACTGCGGTGTGTCTATGTGGGGATTTTTGGAAAATATTCTGTATGACTAATTGGCCTTGAAGCTTTCAACATTTTTAGAAAATATCAGCCAATATTTATTTCAGATTTCATTAGCCTCTCTTTTGTTCTGGAAACCTCATTCAACATAGTTCAGGTCTTCTTGCCTTATACTCCCTGACTCCTCACTTCTCTTCCTTCTTCCTTCTTCCTTCTTTCTCTTTCTCTTCTTCCTCCTCCCCCTCACATCCCCCTCCCCTGACCACTCTGCCTTCTTCTCCTGCTGTTGCTGCTACACTGAAGATATTTTATTCTGAACTATCTTCTAGTACATCAATTTTTTCCTCAGATGTCTCTAATCTGCTTTTAATAATATATTTTGGTTATTCCATTTCCATTTAAAGAAATTTCCATTCCTTTTGGAATGCTATGTCACTTTATATAGTTTGTTATTACAACTATTTTAAAGTTTGTTTTTCATTTGTTTAAGCAGGGAAAGCCCATGGTAACCACTGTAATCTGTATAATAATTCCCATATTTCAACTTTGTTAGTCTCGGTGTGTGTGTGTGTGTGCGTGTGTGTGTTTGCTCATTACTTCCTTCAAGCTTGGTTATTTTTCTCTTTATTTCTATTAAATTTCTTTAAAAATTTCCCTATCTCTCATTGTGGAGAATTTACATTTAATTCTTGCAGGTGCCTGGATATTAGTCCAGAAAAACCTTAAACCATGATCTTGGCTTGAGTTGCTAGACCATCCAAGAGAAACACTCCTGTAATAACTGCATTTCCTAACTTGTGTGCTTAATGCTTTGGCATCGTAGGGCTTTTCTGACACTAGAGAGACTGACCATCCCAGGGCTAGCCAATTCTTAAAGATAGGCAGGGACTCCCCTGTAAGTGTGTCTTTCAAATACAAACCAACCAACCTATAGTCCATGCCCAACCATCTCCTCTATCAGCTCTTACACTCTGGACCACTATCTACATGCCCTATTCACCTGAGGGTCAGATATCAGACAACTGTAGACATCTCATATATACCAGAGCCCACTGAATTTATTCAAGTTAGCCCATCTTAAGACTGCTTACCATGCCTCACCTGTTCCTTCTTACAAAAAATCACAATAAATGTTCTCCCCCATGTTTTACCTTGCTTCTTCTGCCTCCTGATTGACCTTTTGTTTCCCTGTGTGGCTTTGCATGTGTGGCACGACCTGTCTGCTCGGGAGCTGTGAGTAACAACTATCTTTTCAATGGCAATTATCTTGCTTCATCATATCATCATATCATTATCATTAATAATGATAATAACAATGAACCTATATTTAAAACAAACCCCAAGCTGCAAATACATGTGATAGCTAGCTTGTCATTATAGTTCCCCAGGGATCTTTGTTTTTCCTTTTATTTTTCTCTTTTTCATATTGCACCAGATCAAACTTGTGCATAATCCATTAGGAATGATGGATAGCAGATCTACTTCTAGTTCACACTTTCTTTGAAATTCTACTCCAGTTGCTTTCATTCTTGACTGAAATTAGAATCATATGGGGAGGCATCTTTAAAAAACATTCATGCTGAGGCACCTGGGTGGCTCAGTTGGTTGAGCATCCAACTCTTGATTTTGGCTCAGGTCACGATCTCAGGGTGGTGAGATGGGGCCCCAGGTGGGGCTCCGTGTTCAGCAAGAGTCATCTCCCTCTGTCCCTCCCCCCACTGCTTGCTCTCTCTCATGTGCATGCTCTCTCTCAAATAAAATAAATAAATCTTAACAAACAAAAAACAAAACCACAAAAACACAAACAACCACTCATGATCTGCTCCAAGTCCAGACTTAAAAATCAGTATCTTTTAATATTATAGCATTCCAGTTGCTGTATCTTTTAATATATAGCATTCCAGATGATATTCACATGTAGCAAATGTTAAGAATTACTGAGTTAGTCTTCTAACATCTAAAGGAGGTCTCCTACTAGACTTTTTTTTTTTTTTTTTTTTTGGTTTTCCCAACATGCTCAACTGACAAAGCTTAACCTTGTGCCATTTTGCAAAGGGACAATTTTTAAAGGGTTCAGCTCTATTTTGTCAGAACAGGGAATAGAAGATAGATTTGGAGTTGGAGTCAATGAATTAATAAATACCACAATCACATTGGCAATCTCATGAAGTATGGTAGTGAATATGCTTAATGTATTAATATTGAACATGTTTAGCACAGTGCCTGGAACATGGTAGATTATCAATACATATTAATAAATATACTATTCTATTTTTATATTTTCCATATATCCCATTCTAATTCTATTTTTAAATGAGGCTGCAGTTCTAATTGATGACTTTAAGAGACGTGAAACAATGGATAATGCTCAGAAGGATGAGACAGTAACTATTCTCTGTAAATCTAAAAAAAAAAAAAAAAACAAGACAATAACTTATCTACCTCATTTGGATTGAGAGCATCCTGACCTGTCATTATTTTTTTTTAAAGATTTTATTTATTTATTTGACAGACAGAGAGCACAAGTAGGCAGAGAGCCAGGCAGAGAGAGAGGGAGAAGCAGGCTCCCCGCCTAGCAGAGAGCCCGATGCAGGCCTCGATCCTAGGACCCCGAGATCATGACCTGAGCCGAAGGCAGAGGCTTAACCCACTGAGCCATCCAGGAGCCCATGTCATCGTTTCCTGAAACAGAACTCTAAGTTCCTAAAATAGCAACAAGACTACTTTGCTAGAGCTCTAGTATGGGAAATTCCAAACTTAGAATTTGTAATTTTCCAAAAAAACATACTTCCTCATAATAAAGACAGTTTTCTGTTGGAGCTTCATTGCCTTCCTTTTGTATCGAGTGGAACTGTGTTGTCATCCCATTAATCCTCAATGCTCTTGAGAGACAAGAATATAGAATTATCCATTCCATTTTATATTGCCTTTACTTCTCATAATTGGTTTAGTTCCATTTTATTAAAGCCAAGTTCTCTACCTTTTACTTTTCTTATTGATAACAACAGACTAGCAAGTTTTGATCCTGAATCATAATATTTTGTTAATTCGTTAAATGGCTTTTTATGTTACTTTTTAAAATTGAGATATAATTATATGTATATAGGTTTTTTTTCCACAAATGATATAACATTATATTCATTTTGGGTGTACATTATAACAATTTGATATACATATATCATATGTATACCCTATGTATATCATATTTGATATAAATATACATTGCAAAATTATCATCACAATAAGTCTAGTTAACATCTATTACCACACATAGTTGTTTTTTCTTGTGATGAGAACCTTTAAGATCTATTATCCTAGCAATTTCAAATACACCAAACAGTGCTGTTGACTATGCTTACATTATGTCCCCACAGACTCTGATTTAAGCAAGGGCTGGTTTTTGAATGCTGGACCCCATCTCCTAACCTTCAAAATGATAGTACATTTCCTCACTTGGCAAGGGACACCAAGAAAAAGCAACTTCAAAGCTCCAGCCAACTCTTTAAGTTCCCACTTTTCCTGGGAATTTGGCTTTGTAACGTCACTTGCTACCAGTTTGCTAAATTTTGTATTGCTTTTAAAAAGATAAAACTTTTTCTTAGTCTAGAATTTTAAATTGCTTTTAGCACAAGGCTTTGTGTGGAAAGATTATTCAAGTTATGTCACCAATTTCCCAATTCCTGGGCTTCAGTTATATCCAGTATTTATTGTCTGATCATTTTGGCTCCTGGCTCTATTCTCATACTCAAGGTAGCAGTGCAATCATGGTACCTGTCAGCATTCTGCTATGTCCTACCTTAAGCATCTTTCTTCTCTTCTTTCTCAGGCTTTTCTTCAAGCTATGAAAGGCAGCCTGATTTGTGCAAGCCGGGCCTGTAAGTTTAGGGGGGGTTAAGACCCCTAAGGCAGGGCCCAGTCAATGGGAAACATGGGTTGTTGGATAAATCACCACAGCGCCCTTCAAAGGGACAATTCTGAAATGCATTCTATGTGGTTCTTCAGAATATTCACATAGGAACTGATCTCTAGTCTCCCACACTGGGAATCAGCTAGATAATTCACATTTTGACTTTCCCAATTTCCCATATTACTCTCCTTTTTCTCCTTCTCCCATCCTCTGGCTTCTTGACATCACTTCCCAAATACACTTCATGCATCCAAGTCTTTTTCCAAGAGGGAGAACCCAAGAGAAACATTCTTTCCACAGGTGCTTAGGACCTTGGCACTTGGCTCATTTCAATTAACCTTTTAAGAACCTACATTATAGCCAATGTTTACATTAGGAGACATACAGAGGCAGTATTATCATTGCATACATATGACATATCTGTACATGTGGATTTCTACTTTATTATAATAAAATTTGTATAAATTCTATTATTGATATCAATAAAGCAATTTTCACAGGAAAATTCACTCATTCATATATTACTGGATAAATTACAATTATGAGTAACCACATGATGGCACTGCCCGCAAGCCTTTGTATCTTAGGTATGACCTTGCACTGCACACATGGAACTCTGATGCTTAATCTGTGCTTGGAATGAGCAAGATCATGTCTGGCAAATGTGGGCAGAAAACCTCCTGAAATGTCTGTATAAACTTTACAGATGCCCAGCCCTCTCGGGCTAGTTGAAGTCACCTTGATATATACGCAAATGTTAGGCTCTTCACTCACTCACAGAGGACTGTAGACCTAGGAAGATCTCCCCACTTCCTCTACCAAACCAGCCTCTTCCTTATTACCGGTGACTACATTACATCACCACTTCTTTCTCTTTGGCGTACCTAAGAGCTACTGATAATGCTGGTTTTTGGAATAAGACAATTAAGTATGCAGACATGTGGATACATGGCCTATGTACCCAGGCAGGCACTCCCTTGGAAATGCTCAGACAGATGGAGTAAACACACTCTTTTTCTGTATCTCTGTTCCAAAACAATAAAATTTTTATATAGCATTTGGTCCAAAGGTCCATAGAAGGAGATACTCAGATTGAGATTCTGGAACTGGAACTTCTTTATAGGACAAGGATCTATGGGGTGATAACTCCATGAAAACCCCCAGTGTGTAGAAGCACCACATTTATCTCAACCAAGGATGAGCAAGCCTTGCCTACAGGCCAAACATGCACCATTGCCTACTTTTGTAAATAGTCTTTTTGTTCTTTTTTCAGATCTATTCATTTGAGAGAGAGAGAGATCAAGCAAGCAGGGGGGGGGGGGCAAAGAGAGAGTGAGAGAATCCCAAGTAGACTTCCCACTGAGCCTTACATGGGGCTCAATTCCATGACCCCAAGATCATGACCCAAGCTGAAATCAAGTCGGTCCCTCAACAGACTGAGCCACGCAGGTGCCCCTGCAAAAGTTGTTTGCTTGTTTGTTTCATGACTGTATTTATTTGAGAGATGTTATGCCCCAATAACAGGTCCGTGATTAAAGGAGCGAGACTGATACAAAGCGAAGGTCAAGCAAAGCTTTATTTCACGCCAAGCATCAAGAATCTAACCGAACGTTTGGGGCCGCACCTCTTACAAGAGAGGGCAACCCTTCTCTGTTTCACAGTCTAGCTTTTAAGGGTAAAGGCCATGCGGTTGGGCCTGGCCACGCACAGGTGACCAATGAGATTGTAACACACACAGGAAACTCCACAGTGATGCTAGGTGACCAATTGAATTATAATTTACCCTAGTAGACATTTGAATCAGCCTATTACACCTTGATTAGGATTGGCGCCAAAAGGGTTCCCAAAGGGCGGGGCCCATACTCCTTGGTAGCTAGGGAGACAGTATGCAACCCCCTACTGATCAGATGTCTCCACCTGGCCTGACCCACCTTTGTATCTGGGCTTTGTTACCTGGAGCTGGTTTCTGGGACTTTTTTTTAAAGTGAATCCCCTCGGGGAAGGGGAGCAGGGTTAAACAATAAGGTTTTTGTTTAACCTCAATGAAAGCCTCTTGCTAAAATATAAAAATATAAAATAGGTCCTTACAAGAGAGGGAGAGAGAGTATAGAGAGAGAATGAGAGGAAGAAGCAGACTCCCCATGAGTGGAGAGCCAGATCGGGGCTTGATTCCAGGACCCCAAGATCTTGACCTGAGCCAAAGGCAGACATTTAACGGACTGAGCCAGACATCCCGTGTGCCCCTAACATCTCAACAGAATATAGCCACACCCATTTGGTTATCTACTGTCTGTGGGTGCTCTCACTGAACAGTTGTGACAAAGACCCAATGGCTGGCAAATTCTAAAATATTTACCAGCTGGCCCCTTATGAGAAAGTTTCCATAGACAAGGAGGATGGTGAGGCAAATGGAGGAGGAAGGCTAAGAGCTCCCCTGCACTCACACAGCCTGGTTTTCACAGGAATTTCCCCAATGGGTGTCATTTTCCTGTTACATACTTGTTCCATTTCTTTCCTTATCTATTGATAAAGTAATTTTCAACTTTAATATTTGTGGGCCCTATGCCCTGGCTCCAGGGAAGCTGTACTTAACATTTAACCAAGGTCAAAATGACTGGGCAAAACCTCCAAGCACGGGCTCTATTTCTGCACCAAGCACACATTGTACACCTGATTCATTAAAGAAAATAATCAAGAAGGAGCATTCTAAGCCCAAAAGATAAGAAAAAGTAAAAAAAATTCCTCAGTTCCCACTAGATTTGAGTCATACACCCCTGCATATACTAGAAACCTAAGATAAGGTCTGCAACTCCCTGAAATGTCTTTTGTCTAATAATTTGTAATTTTTTATGTAAAAAATGTATTTAACCCTGCATTAAATGTTCCTTTGCCAGCACACCGTTCTTAATGAAGATTGTGTATCCAGGCAGCTGTCCTAATTGGGCTCGAATTAAACTTCCCTCCTTTTTAAAAGAAATTCTAGGGGGGCGTCTGGGTGGCTCAGTCAGTTAAAGCCTCTGCCTTCGGCCAGGTTGTGATGTCAGGGTCCTGGGATCCAGCCCCATATCAGGCTCTCTGCTCAGCAGGGAGCCTGCTCCCCCCACCCCCCCGCCTGCCTCTCTGCCTACTTGTGATCTCTCTCTCTGTCAAATAAAAGAAAAAAAAAAAAAAGAAAAGAAATTCTAGGGTTTGCTGGGAAAATAGTAGAGAAGAAGGACTCTAAGCTCACCTTGTCCTATGGATCAACTAGATAACAGCCACATCAGTGTAAACAACCCTGAAAACCACCTAAAGACTGGCAGAACAAATTCCACAACTAAATGTAGAGAAGAGGCCACACAGAAGAGGGTAGGAAAGAGGAACACAGTCAGGAGCTAAGTGACTGCAGTGGGTGGGTGGGTCTATCTGTGGGAGAGAGGGACATGGCAGGCACAGGGAGGGTAGAGAAACAAACTATTACACCAGGAAACCTGCACAAGGAACACAAATCCCCAAAGCATTTGGTTTTGAAAACCAGAGGGGCTGAATTTCTTAAGTTCTTACAACCAGCAGGATTTAAAAGTCAGTAGGCTCAGCTCTGGGAGAGCCAGGAGGGCCAGAGGAAACTAAGTCCCAGCCCTTAAAGATTCAGCACAACAAACAACCTAGCTAAGGTATAGCACACAAACAGCAGTTTGAAAAATGCCTGGGGCATATAGGAGGAGGGGTGTTTACTAATCCTGGGAGATTCCTGGGATCACTGCAAACTCCTTCAGGAACAAAGGAGCAGGCAGGCACCATGTCACTCCCCCAGCACCCAACATAAACACCCTGCATAAATACAGGGCCATCTGTGTGAACCAGCACAGTCCTATATGCCTGCCTAACTCGATAAAAGTATACCCAGGTCGTCACCCTCCTGCCCCACCCTGTGTGTTGGCATATCTGTCCCTTACAAGCAGGCCTGCTTCAGTCTGGTTGCTGCAAGTCCCCTCCCAAAAAAGACTGTCAATCTTGACAACACCTATCTACCCAAAGGTGCTTTGCTAGGTGTTGGTCCTAGTGGTGGCTGGTACCCATTTATGGAAGATAAGTGTGCATGCCCTGCCCTTGCGCACTTTGTAGATTTGCCCCCTTCTAATGTACTCTTGACTGAAGCCCACCCAAACCAGGTCCATGAGGCTGGCAGTGTGCAAGCAGCCCCAACAAGTGCCAGCACCACTCCAAGTTAACTCCTGCCCTGGGGAGAGGGAAGGATAACCACAACCCCAGTCAGACTGATGAGGGAGCAGGAGGCTGAATGAGCACAAAGCAAAAGCTGGCACCTTGCACCCCCTCTCCATACGCTCCCCTTGGTAATATGTGTGACATTCCTCAGGCACCCCTGACTGCCATAAGGGAGAAATAAATAGTTAACTTGCAGAGATCACAATCCTGCAAGACAGGAGTCTCCCTTGGTTTACAAATGTCCTAGAGATCTACAAACAAAGAAGTTACCTTATCAATAGCACAATTCCAGAGGCAAATAACTCAGTTCCTCAAGCCCTAACGTCACCCTCCCCTCCATAAACAAAACTGAAGGAGGCAGAGGTAGAAGCGAATGTAAATAAAGTTAAAACTCTTCTGAACCTAAATCTCACTAACAAAGACACTTGATAGCAGGATTGTGACGTCCCACCAGGAATCTCCCAACTATCTTGATGTTAATGGTTTGCCAAAAGACAACGTTGATTGATCAAGCCGGCAGGACCTCCTCCGGTATCCCTGCACCTTGTAGGCCCTCTTTAGCATATGAAAGTTCCATTGAAACCCCTCTTTTTCCTCACCTTCCCCCAACCACAGGGTACATAATCTGCCATCCCTCACAACCCTGGGCAGCAGCTCTTTCTGCCCACAGGTCCTGTCCCCGTGCTTTAATAAACCACCATTTTGCACCAAAGATGTCTCAAGAATTCTTTCTTGGTCATCGGCTCCAGACCTCACCCCACCGAACCTTGCCTATGTTCTAGAACTTCATCAAGACTGAGGACCTGGCAGACAGGTGGTCTCACTGCAGCCTCCACCAACTAGCTACAATTTCCCAGGGTATAACACAGGGAAAGCACCTTAGAGTTTGGTGCCACTGCATTTCTGGCAAATACCTGGTATGACTCAACTCAAGCCCAAGGTGTCCCCAGACTAGCCCACTAACACAACAGGGACCAAACACTGCCCACAATAGGCAAAGAGAGCCAATGCAGGTGACTGGATTGAAAAAAAAAAAAATAGCTACTCAACCACAATAGCAGGGCACACAATACACATAAGAGACACCCCTGAAGTGCCAGGTTCTGATGAACAGAGATATTGCATTGCAAGGCACTACAGGACCTTTTCTTCATAAGGCCACTACTTTCAAATATAGAAGATGTAGCTGACTTTCCTAACACACAGAAACAGACACAGAGAGTTACACTAAATGAGGAGACAGAGCTATATGTCCCAAATGAAAGAACAGGACAGAATCACAGCAAGAGATCTAAGCAAAACAGAGATAAATGATATTCCTGACAGAGAATTTAAAGTAATGATCATAAAGATATTGACTTGAGAAAAGCATAGAAGAAATTAGTAAGACCTTTAACAAAGAGAGAAAAAAAAGAAAAAAAATAAGATGAAGAACACAATAAATGAAATTAAAAGTATGCTAGATGGAATATATAGTAGATGGGAGGAAGCAGAAGAACCAATCATCGACCTGGAAACAGAGTAATAGAAAGTAATCAAGCTGAGCAGGTAAGAAAAAAATATGCAAAATAAGAATAGAATTAGGGAACTCAGTGACTCCATGAAGTGTAATAACATTTGCATTATAGGAATCCCAGAAACAGAAGAGACAGAAAAGGGAGCAGAAACTTTATTTAAAGAAATAATACCTAAAAACTTCCTGAATCTGAGAAGAAAACAGAAATCCAGATCCAGGAGGCACAGAGATCCCCCAACAAAATAAACTCAAGGAATTCTATACTGTAAGGACCTATTTTATGTTTATATTTTGTCAAGAGGCTTTCATTGAGGTTAAACAAAAACTTGTTGTTTAGCCCTTGAACTGTCCTTGCTCCCCTTCCCCCAGGGGATTCACTTAAAGGCGGGTCCAGAAACCAGCTCCAGGTAACAATGCCCAGATACAAAGGTGGGTCAGGCCAAGTGGAGACATCTGATCAGTAGGGGGTTGCATACTGTCTCCCTAGCTACCAAGGAGCATGGGCCCCCGCCCTTTGGGAACCCTTTTGGCGCCAATCCTAATCAAGGTGTAATAGGCTGATTCAAATGTCTACTAGGGTAAATTATAATTCAATTGGTCACCTAGCATCACTGTGGAGTTTCCTGTGTGTGTTACAATCTCATTGGTCACCTGTGCGTGGCCAGGCCCAACCGCATGGCCTTTACCCTTAAAAGCTAGACTGTGAAACAGAGAAGGGTCGCCCTCTCTTGTAAGAGGTGGGGCCCCGAACGTTCGGTTAGATTCTTGATGCTTGGCGTGAAATAAAGCTTTGCTTGACCTTCGCTTTGTATCAGTCTCGCTCCTTTAATCACGGACCTGTTATTGGGGCATAACATATACCAAGACACATTGTAATAAAAAATGGCACTAAGTAGTACTATAGAAAGAATGTTCAAAGCAGCAAGAAAAAAACAAAACAATTACAACCAAGGGATCCCATAAGGCTATCAGCAGATTTTTCAGTAGAAATTTTGAAGATCAGAAGGGGGTGGTTGGATATATATATAAAGCACTGAAAGGAAAAATCTACAACCAAGACTTTCTCTAGCGGGATCTCATGGAGAATAGGAGAAATAAGGAATTTCCCAGGCAAAAGTTAAAGGATTTCATGACCACTAAATCAGCCCTACAATATGTTAAAGGGGACTCTTTGAGTGGAAAGGAAAGATCATAAGTAATAGTAAAAAAAACTGGGAAACACAAAAGCAATAAAAATAAGAATATCTGTAAAAATCAGTCAAGGGACTCATAAAATAAAAGGATATAAAGTATGACACCATAAACCCAAGGCATGGGTGGGGAGGGCAGAGGAGTAGAGAATGGGTTCAAACTTAAGCAACCATCAACTTAATGTAGAGTCTATGTGCAGAAGATGTTATACACAAACCTAATAGTAACCAAAAATGAAAACTGAGTAAAAGACATGCAAAAAATAACGAGAAAGGAATCTAAGTATCTCAATAAAGAAAGCCAATGTATCATGAGAAAAGAGAGCAAGAAGATAAGAACATAGAAGACCTACAAAAACAACCATAAGATAAGTAACAAAATACCTATCAATAATTACTTTGAATGTAAATGGACTAAAGTCTCCAATCAAAAGACAGAATGTATAAAAAAACAAGACTCATCTAAAGGCTGCCAACAAGACTCTTTTTTGATCTAAAGACACATACAGATCAAAAGTGACAGCATGGGGAAACGCTTATCATGCAAATGGATATGAAAAGAAAGCTGAGAAAGCAATACCTATATTGGACAAAACGGACTTTAAGACAGAGATTGTGACAAGAGAGAAAGAAGGACACTATATAATCATAAAGGGGACAATCCAACAAGAAGATATGACAATGATAAGTATTTATGCACCCAACATGAGAGCACCCAAATACATGAAGCATTTAATAACAAACATCAAGTAACTAATTAATAATAGTAGGGCACTTCAAAATCCCACTTACATCAATGGACAGGTCATCCAAATGGAAAACCAACAAGGAAATAGTTACTTTGAATAACAACTTGGACCAGATGGATTTAACAAATATATTCAGAACATTCCATCCTAAAACACCAGAATACACATTCTTTTCAAATGCACACAGAACATTCTCCAGAATAGATCACTTAATAGGCCACAAAACAAATCTCAACAAACTGGGAAAAAAAAAAAAAAAGTCAAAGTCAAAGTCAGACCATGCAGCTTTTCTGACCACAACACTATGAAATTAGAAATCAACCACACACACATACACACACACACACGACCCAAAGAGAGTACAAATTCATGGAGATTAAATAACATGCTACTAAACCAAGAAATCAAAGAGGAAATTAAAAAAAACACACACACATAGAGACAAACGAAAATGAAAACACAATAGACCAAAATCTTTGGGATACAGCAAAAGTGGTTCTAAGAGGGAAATTCATAGCAATACATGCCTACCTCAAGAAGCAAGAAAAATAGCAAACAACCAACCAAACCTTATCCCTAAAGGAGATAGAAAAAGAACAACAAACAAAACCCAAAACCAGTAGAAGGAAGGAAATAACAATGAGTAGAGCAGAAATAAACAAAATAAAGACTTAAAAAAAACAGTAGAATAGATCAATGAAACTGGGATCTGGTTCTTTGAAAAGATCAACAAAACTGATAAACCTCTAGCTAGACTCATCCAAAGGTGGGGGAAAAAAGGACTCAAGTGAACAGAATCTGAAATAAGAGGACAAACAACAACCAAGACCACAGAAATACAAAGAATTATATCAGAATATTATGAAACATTATATGCTAAAAACTTGGACAATCTTGAAGAAATGGTTAAATTACTAGAAATATATATCCTCCCACAACTGAAACAGGAAGAAATAGAAAATTTACACAGATGAATTACCAGCAATGAGATTAAATCAGTAATTTAAAAACTCCCAACAAACAAAAGCCCAGGACCAGATGACTTCACAGGTGAATTCTACCAAATATGTAAGGAATAGTTAACAACAATTCTTCCCAAACTATTCCAAAAAATAGAAGAGGAAGAAAAACTTCTAAATTCATTTTATGAGGCCAGCATTACCCAAATACCAAATCTAGATAAAGACAACACACAAAAAGAGAGTTACATGACAATATCCATGATGCACACGATGTAAAAATCCTCAACATAATACTAGCGAACTGAATGTAATATCCTAAAAAAATCATTCACCATGATCAAATGGGATTTATTCCTGGGTTGCAAGCGTGCTTCAATATTCACAAATCAAGCAGGATGATACATCACAATAACAAGAGAAAAAGTAAGAACCTTAAGATCATTTCAATAGATGCAGGAAAAGCATCTGACAAAGTACAGCATCCATTCATGATAAAACCCTCAATAAAGTAGGTTTAGAGGGAACACAACTCCACATAATGAAGGTCTTGTGTGAAAAACTCACAGCTAACATCATCGTCAACCATGACAAACTGAGGGCTTTCCCCCTAAGTTCAGGATGTCCACTCTTGCTGCTTCTATTCAACACAGTACTGAAAGTCTCAGCCACAGTAATCGGGCCAGAGGAAGGAGTAAAAGCCACCCAAATTTGTAAGGAAGAAGTAAAACTTCCGCTTTTTACTGATAACATGATACTATATAGAGAAAACCTGAAAGACTCCACTAAAAAACTACTAGAACTGATAAATGAATTCAGTAATGTTTAGGATACAAAATCAATCTACAGAACTCTGTTGCATTTCTATACACTTATAATGAAGCAGCAAAAAGAGAAATTAAGAAAAAAATCCCATTTACAATTGCACTAAAAAGAATATAATACCTAGGTATAAATTTAACTGAGGTGGTAAAAGACCTGTACTCTGAAAACCATAAAGCACTGGTGAAAGAAATTTCAGATAATACAAACAAATGGAAAGACATTTCATGACCATGGATTGGAATAAGAAATATTGTTAAAATGTCCATTCAAGGGATGCCTGGGTGGCTGAGTGGGTTAAGCCTCTGCCTTTGGCTCAGGTCATGATTTCAGGGTCCTGAGATCGAGCCCCACATTAGGCTCTCTGCTCAGCAAGGAGCCTGCTTTCCCTCATTCTCTGCCTGCCTCTCTGCCTACTTGTGATCTCTCTCTCTCAAATAAATTAATAAAATATTTTTTAAAAAAATGTCCATTCAACCCAAAAAAATCTATACATTTAATGCAATAGCATTTTTTTGCAGAACTAGAAGAAACAATCCTAAAATTTGTATGGAACCACAAAAGACCCTAAGAAGCCAAAGTTATCTTGAAAAAGAAGAACAAAGCTGGAGACCTCACAATCCTGGACTTCAAATTATAATACAAAGCTGGAGTAATCAAAACAGTATGGTACTGGCACAAAAACGGACACATATCAATAGAACAGAATAGAGAGCCCAGAAATAAATGCAATATTATATGGTCAATCAATCTTCAACAGAAGAGGTAAGAAAATGGAATGGGAAAAAGACAGTCTCTTCAACAAATTGTGCTGGGAAAACTGGACAGCAACATGCAAAATTAAAAAAAACAAACAAACTGGACCACTTTCCTACACCTTACACAAAAATGGATTAAGGACCTAAATGTGAGACCTTAAACCATAAAAATCCTAGGAGAGACCACAGACAGTAATTTCTCTGACATTGGTTATAGCATCTTTCCAAATGTCTCTCCTAATGCAAGAGAAACAAAGCAAAAAGACTACATCAAAATAAAAAGCTTCTGCACAGCAAAGGAAACAACCAACAGAACTAACAGGCAACCTACTACAAGGGAGAAAATATTTGCAAATGACATATCCAATAAAGGGTTGGCATCCAAAATATATAAAGAACAGATATAACTCAACACCCCCAAAACCAAACAACCCAATTAAAAAATGGGCAGAATACATGAATAGACATTTCTCCAAAGAAGAGATAAAGATGTCCAACAGACATATGAAAAGATGCTCATCATCACTCATCATCAGGGGAATGCAAATCAAAACTACAAGGAAATTTTACCTCCTGTCTGTCAGAATGGTTAAAAAAAACCACAAACATATGTGTTTCTTAATGTTGGCGAAGAAACGGCAACCCTTGTGTGGTGTTGGTGGGAATGCAGACTGGTGCAGCTTACTGTGTAAGACAGTATGGATGTTCCTTGAAAATTTAAAAATAGAATTATGGATCCAGTAATTACACTACTGGGTATCTACCCAAAGAACACAAAAACACTAATTTGATGGGCTATATGCACCCCTATGTTTACTGCAGCATTATTTACATAGCCAAATTATGCCAAGTGTCCATCAATAGATGAATGGACAAAGAATATGATGGACTATTTTATATAGAGATGGAATATATATATATATATATATATATATATAATGAAATATTATTCAGTCATAAAAAGAATGAAATCTTGGTATTTGCAACAATATGTATGCATCTAGAGAGTATAATACTAAGTGAAATAAGACAGAGAATGACAAACACCATATGATTTCACTCATACATGGAATTTAAGAAACAAAACAAATGAACAAAGAAAAAAAGAGATAAACCAAAAATCAGACGATTAATTATACAGAACAAACTAATGGTTAGTAGAGGGGTGGTGGATGGGGATTGGGTGAAATAGGTGAATGAGGTTAAGAGTACCCTTATCTTGATGAGCACTAAGTAATATATGGAATTGTTGAATCACTGTATTGTACACCTGACACTAACACAACCTATATGTTTACTACACTGGAATTAAAATTAAAAATAAAATAAAAAAAAAAAAGAAATGCTAAAAACTTTGTTCATTTTGCATCAACACTATATATTAGCGAACGTGCTTAAAATGTTAAAATTTGGGCACCTGCTAGGTGGTTCAGTCAGTTAAGGGACTGACTATTGATTCCAGCTCAGGTCATGATCTGGGGTTGTGGGACTGAGGCCCGCATCAGGCTCTGTGCTTAGCTGGGAGTCCGAGATTCTCTCTCCTTCTCCCTCTGCCCTTTCCCCAGCTCACACACACACACTCTCTCTAAAGAAATAAAATAAATAAAATCTTTTTTAAAAGTTGGGGCAACTAGGTTGCTTAATTGGTTAAGCCTCTCTTTTTCTTCCTTTTTAAAAAAAGATTTTATATATTCATTAAAGACAGATACAGAGAGAGAGAGAGTGAGCATGAGCAGGGGGACAGGCAGAGGGAGAGGGAGAAGCAGATTCCCAACTGCACAGAGAGCCCGATGTGGGGCTTGATCCTAGGACCTGGAGATCATGACCTGAGGTGAAGGCAGATGTGTAACCATCTAAGCCAGCCAGGTGTCCCTCCTTTCTTTTTTTTTTTTTCTTTTAAAAATTTTATTTATTTATTTGAGAAAGAGAGAGAACAAGCCAGAGAGTATGAGTGGGGGAAGGGGCAGAAGGAGGAGAAGCAGACTCCCTGCTGAGCAGGGGGTCTGACTCATGGCTGGATCCCAGGACCCCTGGGATCATGACCTGAGCTGAAGGTGGATGCTAAATCGTGTGAGCCACCCAGGGACCCCAGGGTCCAACTCTTGATTTTGGCTCATGATTTCAGGGTCATGAGAGCAGGCCCTGGCTCAAGCTCTGTGCTCAGTGTTGAGTCCGCTTGAGATTCTTTTACTCCCTCTCCCTCCCCTCCTTCCCCCACTTCTATGGGTACACTCTCTAAACAAATACATAAAATAAAGTCTTTAAAAAAATGTTAAAATCTCTCCACTAAGAAAAGTATCCAGGAATTTCTACTCAGAGAAAAATAGTTAAAATATTCTTGCTTTATACAGCTTTACTTACATTTGCGCCAAGAATTTTCTATTTTTCTTGTGCGCTAAAGAAACTTCAGCCAACTGAGAAAGACTCATGAAGAAAGGAAGCCAGGAAAGCCCTCCAAGGTGGGGGAGACAAAAGAAAGCTGATGGAGTGTGTTTACTGAAGTCTGTTGAGTAACTGGGGTTTCTCTAACCTCATCTTATCTCATACTAAATACCCATATTCATGCTTTAGTCTGGTGATCCAGGGTGCCTGACCTATTTTTACTTTCAATTTCAGGGTATTTTTTTTAAATTTGTTTGCTTTCTTTTTCAAATAGGCTCCATGCCCAGAGTGGAGCCCAACACAAGGTCTGAACTCACAACCCTGATATCCATACCTGAGCTGAGATCAGAGTTGGCCGTTCAACAACAGGGCCACCCAAGTGCACCCACAATTTCAGTTTTAAGGTTTAGATGGTAGAAATTTCTAACTTACTCTGTTTTTTAAGGATTTTATAAAGGAGGGACAGAAGAGTGGAAGAAGCAAGTGAGCAAGCAGTGAGAGGCTGAGAACCATTCTTGGACCCTTGGTGCTCTAGGGAAGGTACGTAAATCTCCAACATTGTCTTGAATTCAAGACTTGATTTCTTGATTTCCTTTTTTTTTTCTTTTCTTTTTTCTTTCTCTTTCTTTCCTTCCTTCCTTCCTTCCTCTATCTCTTTTTCTCTTTCTTTTCCTTCCTTCCTTCCTTCCCTCCCTTCCTCCTTCTTTCCTTTCCTTCTCCTTCCTTCCTTCCTTCCTTCCTTCCTTCCTTCCTTCCGATTTTATTTATCTGTTTGAGAGAGAGAGCGAGAGCACAAGTTGGGGCAGAGGCAGGGGACAAGCAGACTTCCCACTGAATGTGGAACTGGATGGAGGGTTTGATCCCAGGACCTCCAAGATCATGACCTGAGCTGAGGTCAAAAACTTAACCAACTGAGCCACCCAAGCACCCCTAAACACTTGACCTCTGACTCAAAGCAGCAATTGGGGGATGGGCAGGAAATGCAGGTTGCCTTTTGTCTGGCCCACGAGAGTCTTGGCTGGCTTTAGTTTTAGGGAAGCTCGGCTTTGCCATTTGAAACAGTAGCAGCTACAAAAGGGACAGCCAAGCACATCATGTCTCCTTGGATATGCTGCTTCGGGAACAATGTCAGCTCAGGAAAGCAGAAAGTAGAGTGGAAGGAGTCCCCATGGGAGCCTCCCTAATTTACTCTTACCAGGCTCTGTAGAGGCATTAGAATCCATAGAACAAGACAGTGTCCATCAAGGAGCTTACAGGCAATGATAATCTAAAGAGATAGTTTCTTTCTGATCTTTCTATTAGTCAAACTTAAGAAAGCTTCAGTTGAGAGTTCTGTAAGTCTCCATGTAGAAATAAATTTAGTTCCCACATTGCTGATCTTTATTAGTTAAAAATAGCTATGTTGTCAGTCTGTCTGTCTCTGTCTCCTTGCCGTCCTCTGGTGTTTGTTGGTTTGCTTTTCATAGGAACATCAGAGGCACTTGTACCATTTGTTAAATGTATAGAATCTGGGTTTAACAATTTCTCTGGATGATTCTTAGGCAGTTCAAATGTTGAAAGCCCATCCTGAATAGGATCAAATGGTTGCACTTTGTTCATTTGAAGTAAAAAGCTCTGTGGCTCATTCACAGCTAGGAAACTGCAGACCTGTTTTCATAAAGTTGTTCAGTTGTTCCTGTTCAAGGCTTCTGTTTTACCTGCACATTCTTTGCTCCCCACACTGAAGAATCAGACAGAAGGAGGTGGGACAGGAGCAGTGTGTCAGAACTTGCTTACTGTTCTGATCTGACCAAGAATTTATTTATAGACCTTGTTTCTTAGAAATCTATAGTTTGTGGAGTGGGTTGAAATGCAGAGCCCAACGGACAAATTACCCAATGCAATTGTTGTAGATTAATCTCCATTTACTCAAAAAACATACACTGAGGGGGGCGCCTGGGTGGCTCAGTGGGTTAAGCCGCTGCCTTCGGCTCAGGTCATGATCTCAGGGTCCTGGGATCGAGTCCCACATCAGGCTCTCTGCTCAACAGGGAGCCTGCTTCCCTCTCTCTCTCTCTCTCTGCCTGCCTCTCTGTCTACTTGTGATCTCTCTCTGTCAAATAAATAAATAAAAATCTTTAAAAAAAAACAAAAAAAACACACTGAAATCCTATTTTGTGCTGTATGCTATGCTAAGATAAAAGCTTATGGTATCTAATATAGTTATCAAAATATCCTCCAGGTTGGACCTATAATTTTATCCACATTACCCCTATAATTATCTTTAAAATCTTAGGTTTAGCTAGGTAAGGCTCTTTGTTTAAGGTGCCATAAGCAGCAATGATAGAGCTGGTGTTAGATGCCTTTTGAATATGTGACATATAAATATAAAACGGGATACTGGAGACATTTGAATATAACAGCTTGTTTACATATTCTGATTATGAAAAATACATATTGTCAACTGAGAAAAGGAGTTAAAACAGAAAAAGAGCAAAGGCCTTTACTGGGGTCTCAGAATTGTAATTTGGGGAGTACAAATTCTAAAGTGACAAGAAAGTTTCCTGCTTGTGTAGGAAAAGCACTGGGATTTTATGAGAAAGAAGGAAGGGGAAATTAG
This sequence comes from Martes martes, assembly GCF_963455335.1. NCBI lineage: Eukaryota > Metazoa > Chordata > Mammalia > Carnivora > Mustelidae > Martes > Martes martes. The sequence goes on from NC_137891.1 coordinate 117,010,844, forward strand.
ACGATTTAGATAAAGAAGAGAAGAGGAAAAACACTAATTTGGCGCTGCTTTGTTGAGCTGCTTCTGATTACCATCTTGTTGATGATGTTACTGGTGTTTTCAAATGAAGCTGTCCCTAGTATACATTAACTTTACTGTCCTCTTATGATCCACATGGCAGTTGCTCTGCTGAAATTTTATGAGAAATTTTTCAATTTCTTGAAAACTGTTGGCACTCTAAACCACTTAAGAAGTTCACTATTTGGAGAAGAAAATGGAGCTTCAAAATGGAGTCTCTTATATCCAAAAATTTTATATAACTCCTCAGTATTATAGAAAACTATCTGAATATAGTGTAATAAAAAAATATGCCAAGAGACCAAAACCGTACTTTTAAAACAATTCTTTTTTAAATCAATTTAGTTAACACATATTGTATTATTAGTTTCAGGAGTAGAATTTAGTGATTCATCAGTTGCATATAACACCCGGTGCTCATTACATCATGTGCCCTCCTTAATGCCCATCATTCAGTTACCCCTTCCTCTCACCCAACTCCCCTCCAACAACCCTGTTTCCTAGAGTTCAGCATCTCTTATGGTTTGCCTCCTCTATTTTCATCTAATTTTATTTTCCCTTTCCTTCCCTATGTTCATGTTTGTTTCTTAAATTCCACATATGAGTGAGATCACATGGTATTTGTCTTTCTCTCACTAACTTATTTTGCTTAGCATAATACCCTCTCATTCCACATCATTGCAAATGGCAAAATTTCATTATTTTGAGGGTTGAATAATATTCCATTGTATACATACACCACATCTTTATCCATTCAACTGTTAATGCACATCCAAGCTCTTTCCCTAGTTTGACTATTGTGGACATTGCTGCACAAACCCTGGGGTGCAGGTGCCTCTTCGGATCATTACATTTGTATCCTTTGGATAAATACCTAATAGTGCAGTTGCTGGGCTGCAGGGTAGCTCTATTTTTAGCTTTTTGAGGAACCTCCAGACGGTTTTCCAGAGTGGCTGCACCAGCTTGCATTCCCAACACTGTAAGAGGGTTCCCCTTTCTCTTCATCTTCACCAACATCTGTCATTTCCTGACTTACTAATTTTAGCCATTCTGAACAGTGTGAGGTGGTATCTCATTGTGGTTTTGATTTGTATTTTCCTGATGGCTAGTGATGTGGAGCATTTTTTCATGTGTCTGTTGGCCATCTGTATGACTTTTTTGGAGAAATGTCTGTTCAAGTCTTCTGCCCACTTTCTGGATTAGTTTTTATTGGGGGGGGGTTGAGTTTGATTAAGTTCTTCATAGATTTTGGATACTAACCCTTTATCTGATAAGACATCTGTAAATAACTTTTCCCATTGCGTAAGTTGACTTTTAGTTTTGTTGACTGTTTCCTTTGCTGTGCAAAATCTTTTTATCCTGATAAAGTCCCAAAAGTTCATTTTTGCTTTTGTCTCTTTTGCCTTTGGAGATGAGTCTGGCAAGAAGGTGCTGAGGCCAAGGTCACAGAGGTTGTTGCCTGTGTTCTTCTGTAGGATTTTGATGGATTCCTGTCTCACATTTAGGTCTTTCATCCACTTTGAGTTAATTTTTGTGTATAGTGTGAGAAAGTGGTCCAGTTTCATTCTTCCGCTTGTGGCTGTCCAATTTCCCCAACACTATTTGTTGAAGATACTGCCTTTTTTCCATTGGGTATTCTTTCTTGCTTTGTCAAAGATTAGTTGGTCATAGCACTGAGGGTCCCTTTCTGGGTTCTCTTTCTGTCCCATTGATCTATGTGTCTTGTTTTTGTGTCAGTACCATACTGTCTTGATGATTACAGCTTTGTAATACAGTTTGAAGTCCAGAACTGTGATGCCTCCAGCTTTGGTTTTCTTTTTCAACATTCCTTTGGCTATTCAGGGTCATTTTTGGTTCCATAGAAATTTTAGGATTGTTTGTTCCAGCTCTGTGAAAAATGTTGATGATATTTTGATAGGGATTGCACTGAATGTGTAGATTGCTTTAGGTAGCATAGACATTTTAACAATTGTTGTTCTTCCAATCCGTGAGTGTGAAATATGTTTCCATCTCTTTGTGTCTTCCTCCATTTCTTTCATAAATGTTCTGTAGTTTCTAAAGTACAGATCCTTTACTCTTTGGTTTGGTTTATTTCTAGGTATCTTATGGTTTTTGTTGCTATTGGAAATGGAATCAATTCCTTGATTTCTCTTTCTTCTGTTTCATTGTTAGTGTATAGAAATGCAACTGACTTCTGTGTATTGATTTGACATCTGGTGACTTTGCTGAATTGCTGTATCAGTTTGATCAATTTTCTGTGGAGTCTTTCAGGTTTTATATAGAGAGTATCATGTCATCTGCAAAGACTGAAAGTTTGACTTCTTCTTTGCCGGTTTGGATGCCTTTTATTTCTTTTTGTTTTCTGATTGCTGGGGCTAGGACTTCCCGTACTATGTTAAACAACAATGGTAAAAGTGGACATTACTGCCACATTCCCGACCTTGGGTCAAAAACAGAGTTTTTACCCACTGAGCATGATATTTGCTGTGGGTTGTTCATATATAGCTTTTATGATATTGAGGTATGTTCCCCCTATCTAAAAAACAGCAGAGGGTTTTTATTAAGAAAGGATGCTCCATTTTGTCAAATGCTTTTTCTGTATCTATTGAGAGCATCCTATCATTCTTTTTCTTTCTTCTATTAATGTAATGTATCACATTGATTAATTTGCCGATGTTGAACCATCCTTACAGATGAGGAATAAACCCTACTTGGTTGAGGCAAAAAATCTTTTTAATGTACTATTGGATCCTACTAATTAGTATCTTGTTGAGAATTTCAGCATCCATATTCATCAGGGATATTGGTCTGTAATTATCCATTTTGGTGTGGTCTTGTCTAGTTTTGGGGTCAAGGTAATACTAGCCTCATAGAATGAGTTTGGAAGTCTTCCTTCCATTTCTATTTTTTGAAACAGTTTCAGAGGAAGAGGTAATAATTCTTTAAATGTTTGGTAGAATTCCCTTGGGAGGTCGTCTCATCCCGGACTCTCCTTTGTGGGAGATCGTGTATTTAGTGATTCAATTTCTTTGCTGGTTAGGGGTCTGTTCAGGTTTTCTATTTCTTCTTATTTCAGTCTTGGTAGTTTATATGTTTTTAGAAATGCATCCATTTCTTCCAACTTGCCTAATATATTGGCATATAATTGCTCATAATATTATCTTTTAATTGTATTTCTTTGGTGTTGGTTGTGATTGCTCCACTTTCATTCATGGTTTTATTTATTTGGATTCTCTGTCTTTTTGCTAAGTTTGACTAGGGATTAGCAATCTTATTCATTCTTTCCAAGACCCAGTCCTAGTTTCATTGATCAGTTCTACTAGCTTTTTGATTTATATATGATTGATTTCTGCTTTGACCTTTATTATTTCTCTTCTCCTGCTAGGTTTAAACTTTGTTAGTTGTTCTTTTTCAGCTCTTTTAGGTGTAAGGTTAGGTAGTGTATTTGAGACTTTTCTTGCTTCTTGAGGTCAACCTGTACTACAATATACTACCCTCTAAAGACTGCCTTTGTTTCATCCCAAAGGTTCTGAATCATTGTGTTTCCATTTTCCTTTGTTTCCATGTATTTTTTTAATTATTCAATTTCCTGATTGACCCATTCATTCTTTAGTAGAATGTCCTTTAACCTCCATTTATTTTTGGTCATTCCAATTTTTTTCTTGTAGTTGACTTCAAGTGTCATAGCATTGTGGTCAAAAATATGCATGGTATAATCTCAATCTTTTTGTACCAGTTGAAACATGATTTGTGACCCAGTATGTGATCTATGCTGGAGAATGTTCCATGTGTACTTGAGAAGAGTGTGCATTCTGCTACTTTAGGATGAATTGCTCTGAATATTGGTTAAGTCCATCTGGTCCAGTGTGTCATGCAAAGCCCTTGTTTCGTTGTTGATCTGCTTAGATGATGAGTCCATTGCTGTGAGTGGGGTGTTAACGTCCCCTACTGTTATTGTATTATTATCAATGAATTTCTTTAGTTTTGTTATTAATTGGTTTATATATATATATATGGGTGCTCCCAATATGGGGTCATAAATATTTATAACTGTTAGATCTTCTTGATGATAGACCATTTTATTATGATATAATGTCCCTCTTCATCTCTTATTACAGACTTTGGTTGAAAATTTAGCTTGTCTGATATAAGGTTTGCTACTCCAGCTTTCTTTTGATGTCCATCGGCATGATAAATGGTTCTCCACACACTCACTTTCAATCTGGATGTGTCTTCAGGTCTAAAATGGTCTCTTATAAACAGCATATCAATAGATTGTGTTTTTTGTTTGTTTGTTTTGTTTTTTAATCCATTCTGCTACCTTCTGTCTTTTGTTTGGAACATTTAACCCATTTACATTCAGAGTAACTATTGAAAGAGATGAATTTAAGTAAGTAAGTCACTGTTCCTGTAAATTGTCTCTTTTCCTTTCTGGTCTTTGTTAGTTTTGGGCCCTCTCTCTGCCCAAAGGGTCCCTTTTAATATTTATTGCAGAGCTGGTGTAGTGTTCACAAATTCCTTTAGTTTTTGTTTGTTCTGGAAAGTCTTTATCTTTCTTTCTAGTTTGAATGAGAGCCTTGCTGAATAAAGTGTTCTTGGCTGCATATTTTTCCCATTTAGCATGGTAAGTATATCATCCCAGTACTTTCTGGCATGGCAGATTTCTGTGGATGGTTCTACTCCTAGCCTTATGTTTCTACCCTAGTAGGTTATGGACCTTTGCCCGAAGTGGCTTTCAGGATTTTCTCTTTACCTTTGAAATTTTCAAACTTCGCTATTATATATAGAGGTTTTGACCTATTTTTATTGATTTTGACCCTGGCAGCCTCTTGGACTTGAATGCCCAGATTAGGGAAGTTCTCTATTATAATTTGTTCAAATAAACCTTCTCTCCCTCTCTTCCTGTCTTCATCTTCTGGAATACCACCTATTATCTGGATATTATTTTGCTTTATGGAATCGCAGGGTTTTATAAGTCCCCCTTTATGGCACAATTGTTTTACTTTAACCTTTCTCTCTTCTTTTCACTTTTCTTATTTTCCATCCTTTTATCTTCTATATCACTGATTGCTCTTCTGCTTGTAGAGGCTCCATTTGGGACAGCATCTGGTGATAGCATTTTTAATCTTAGCCCAACTAGATTTTTAGTTCTTTTATTTCTACAGTAAGGGATTCTCTGTTTTTTTTTTTTTTTTTTCCAAGCCCAGGTATTATTTTTATAATAGTTTTTTAAAAATTCTAGTTCAGGGGCGCCTGGGTGGCTCAGTGGGTTAAAGCCTCTGCCTTCAGCTCGGGTCATGATCCCAGGGTCCTGGGATTGAGCCCCACGTCGGGCTCTCTGCTCAGCAGGGAGCCTGCTTCCTTTCCTCTCTCTCTGCCTGCCTCTCTGCCTACTTGTGATTTCTGTCTGTCAAATAAATAAATAAAATCTTTAAAAATAAATAAATAAAAATAAATAAAAATTATAGTTCAGACATCTTACTTATATCTGTATTGATTAAATCCCTGGCAGTAGGTACTACCTCCTGTTCTTTCTTTTGGGGTGAACTTCTCCATCTCATCACTTTGTCCAGAAAAGAATAAGAGAGAAAGAGAAAATATGGCAACAACCAAAATGACAATAAATAAAAACAAAACAAATCAGAAAAAAAAAAAAGTAAAACAAAACAAGAAAAAAACAGAAAGGAAACAAAGCAGAACAAAACAAAAAACTAGATCCTGGGTGTGTTTTGGGCAGCTTGTTAAAAGAAACCAGATCCTAAAATAAGAAAAAAAAAAGACTATATATATATCATTTTTTTTAAATACAGTGAAAGGAAACAAAAAATAAAAAAATCTAATCTATATATAAAATAAAAATTTAAAAAGGATAAAAAAGAATAGAAAAAATAAGAAAATAGCTGAAAAAATATTCTTAAGAATTAAAAAAAAAAAAAAATCCCATGGATTCAACATGCTATTTCCCTCAAGGGCTGAAGATTTGCAGTTCTCTATGATCAGTATAATTGGTGTGGGCCAGTTGTTTTTGCTGGTCTTCTGCGGAGGGGTCTGTTGCCCTAATTCTCAGGTGCCCTTGCCCTTGTATAAATGCACCTCCCTTGCCAGGGGGCCCCGCTCAGTGTAAGTGGCTCTGGCTTGCACTAGGTGGTGCTGTTTTTGAAGGCTTTCAGCACTGAGACTGATGATGAAAATGGTGGTCTGGGGTTTCTAGGCCCTGAGCTGAAAGTTTGCATCCCCCACTCTTCAGTCTGCCCTCACAGAAAAGCATCCAATTACTCTTATTTCCCCAGTTTCTGTCCAAACTCTGTGTTCACCCTGCCTGTGACTAAGCATTTTTATCTCAGTGTTAGAGTTTCAAAACTCAAAATTTCATGGACTCCTGAGGACCTGCACTGTTCCTCCCCAGGGGAGAGAGGGGGGTCTCTCTGGGCTTGTGTCTTATGCTGGATGCCTGCCAGGAAGGCATTTGCACAACTCTGCAGTGGTTCACAATCTATGGCAACACCAAGCAGAAAGACACCTAGACTTGCTGTTCTTAGCTGATTAACCTGCTCCTATGCCTGGGCAGTTTGCTGCACTCGGGAACTCCTGCCTTTCTTGTGACCCTGGGGATCCTGAGACCACACTGTCCTACCTGAGATTCAGATCCACTTCACTACCTGAGCACTTTTAAGCCAGGGACATACCCCACTGCATGCAGCAGACTTCTAAAGTTCCAATTTTGCACTCCACTGCTTATACTTTGCCAGCCTCTTTAAGCAGGTTTCCTCCCTTCTGTGATATCCTCCCACATATCACCCTGTATTCAAGTCTCTGCACTTCCTACCTTCCAAAAAGTGATCCCTTTTCGATTTGTAAAATTGCAGCATTTTTCTCATAGTTCTGATTGATTTCACAGCTGTTCAGTATGCTTTGATAACTATCTAGCTGTATTCAAGAACTAGAGAAACTTAGAGTCCCCTCCTCTTCCACCATCTTAACTCTTCCCCTGCAAAATTGTCCTTTTGATATTTAATTTTTTATATTAAACTTTACCTTGAAAAACAATTACAAGAGAATCCCATATACCTTTTACCTAGATTTATCCACTGGTGACATTTTGCTAGATTTACTTTATCTCTCATATACATATATGTAACTATTTCCCCATAGAATGTAAAATGGTATCTGAATTTTTATTTTTGTTCTTATTCATAAGAGTAATTTGTAAAGAATCTGACCCTCTGCTAAGAACTTCAGCATGTATCTCTTAAGAATCAGAACATTATCCTGCCTTCCCTGATTGAAGCTGGTACATTCTTTAGACTGACCTCATTCCACTTACCACTCCCATTCCCGGCACTTGTCAACCTGCAAACAAAGATGAGCACAGGGTCGCACGAGAGCATTAGAGAGCACATTGTGATATGTGATTATGACAAGAAAGCTACATAGGTTAATCTACTGATAAAGGAACTGACAGGATAATCAATGTCTTTAAGGAAGAATATTCTGCCCAGTAAGTGGCTGTAGTAACATGTGACAGAGAAATGGATTATCCAGTTGTGTTTTTAAAAAACACTTTAAAAATAATGATAATATATATATAAAATAAAATTTACCATTTTAACCATTTTAAGAGTACAGTTCAGTGACACTAATACATTCTCATTGTTGTGCAACTATTACCACTATTTGTCTCCAGAGATTTTTTTCATCTCAAAGGGAAACTCAGTACCCTTTGAATAATAACTCCATATTCCCCTGCCTTCTGCCCATGGTAAACACTACTCTACTTCTTGTCTCTATGCATTTGACTATTTTAGGTACTTCTTATAAGTGGAATCATGCAATATTTGTCCTCCGTGTCTGGCTTATTTCACTTTAGAATAATATCTTCAAGGTTCATCAATGTTGTAACATGTATCAGAATTTCATTCTATTTTACAACTAAAAAATATTCTATTGAATGACTATGACACATTTGGTCCTTGATGGATGTTTTCGCCTCTTGGCTACTGTGAATACTGCTGCTATGAACACTGGTGTACAAAATCTGTTTGAGTCCCTCCTTTTATTTTTAATTTTTTTTAATTTAATTTTATTTTTTCAGTGTTCCAAGATTCATTGTTTATGTACCACACCCAGTGCTCCATGCAAATCATGCCCTCCTTAATATCCACCAGCAGGCCCACCCATCCCCCCATCCCTCCCCTCTAAACCCTCTGTTTCTCAGAGTCCATAGTCTCTCATGGTTCATTTAACCCTCCCAATTCCCCCCATTCACTTTCCCTTTCCTTCTAATGTCCTCCATGTTATTCCTTATTTCCACAAGTAAATGAAAATATACGATAATTGACTTTCTTTGCTTAATTTATTTCACTCAGCATAATCTCCTCCAGTCTCGTCCATATTGATACAAAAGTTGGGTATTCATCCTTTTTGATGACTGAGTAATAATCCTAATAATCCATTGTATATATGGACCACATCTTCTTTATCCCTTCATCTGATGAAGGGCATCTTGGCTCTTTCCACAGTTTGGTGATTGTGGACATTGCTGCTGTGAACACTGGGGTACATATGGCGCTTTTTTTCACTACATCTGTATCTTTGGAGTAAATACCCAGTACTGCAATTGCAGAGTCATAGGGTAGCTCTATTTTTAATTTTTTGAGGAATCCCCACATGGTTTTCCAAAGTAGCTGCACCAACTTGCATTCCAACAGTGTAAGAGGGTTACACCAAGAGTGTAAGAGGGTTCCCCTTTCTCTACATCCTCTCCAACATTTGTTGTTCCTGTCTTGTTAATCTTTGCCATTCTAACTGGTAAAAGGTGGTATCTCAATATGGTTTTGATTTGAATTTCCCTGATGGCTATGATGATGAACAATTTTTCATGTATCTGCTAGACATTTGTGTGTCTTCTTTGGAGAAGTGTCTGTTCATGTCATCTGTCCATCTTTTGACATGATTATCTGTTTTTTGGGTGTTGAGTTTGGAGTCCCTGCTTTTAATGTTTTTGTACATATGCCCTGATGTGGAATTGCTAGATCAAATGGTATTTCTATGATCAATATTGGGGGTAACCAGCATAGTTTTTTTCCACAGTGGTTGTAACATTTTATATGCCTACCAGTAATGTACAAGGGTTTCAATTTCTCTACATCCTGGTCAGTGCTAGTTGTTTGCTGTTTGTTTGTTTTGTTTTCACTTTTTTAATAATAGCCATCCTAATGGGTGTGAAGTTGTACCTCACTGTGGTTTTGATTTGCATTCTCATAATGATTAGTGATGTTGAACATCTTTTCACGTATCTATTGCGTAAACGTATATCTTCTTGGGAGAAACGTCTGAGTCCTTTGTCCATTTTTGAATTGCATTGTTTTTGTTGTTATTACTGAGTTGGAAGAGTTCTTATAGATTCTGGATATTAATCCCTTGCCAGATACGTGATATGCAGTTTTCTTCTCTTATTCTGTGGGTTTCCTTGTTACTCTGCTGAGGGTGCTCTTTGATGTGCAAAAATTATTAATTTTGATGAAGTCTTATTTACCATTTTATCATATTTTGATCACGACTTTGGTGTCCTATCCAAAAATATCGTTGTCAAATCCAGTACCATGAAGGTTTTCTCCTGTGTTTGCTTCTATGAGTTTTTGTAGTTTCATTTCTTCTGTTTAAGTCTTTGATGTGTTTTGAGATAAATTTTATATGTGGTGTTAAAATAGTGGTCCAACTTCATCCTATTGCATGTGAATATCAAATTTCCCCAGCACCGCTTCTTGAAAACACTGTGCTTTCCCCATTGAATGATCTCAGCAGGCTTGTCAAAAATCATTTGGCCTTATATGTCAGGGTTTATTTCTGGTCTCTCTGTTCTATTCCATTAGTCAATATGCCTATCTTTATGCCAGTACCACACTATGACTGGACTAATTTTGTTTAGATATCATTTTCCTGATTTACTTTAGTGGTGTTTCCCTTTAGCTTTTGGAGCATAGTTAAGAAAATTACTTTAGCCTTTGCCTAGAACATGCAATGCTTGTTTCTTCAGGGATGTTTCCTGCCACATTTGTTTACTTCTTTTCAATGGGCTGCATTTTCCTATTTCTCTGCATGCCTTGTGATTTTTGCTGTTTCTGTTGAAAACTGGTCATTTATAGAAACAGCCACCTTTTCCATTCTTTGTATACTGCTTTTGTGCTAAGGAAGTCTTTGCTCATTAGCTGGGTCTCGGTCTTGAGCCTTAGGCTTAACCTAGGGAGAAACTTTAAAAGTCTTTTTAGGCCTTTTCTGAGCACACATCCTACCTGAGTTTATGTGTGGCTTTTTCAATCTCCCCGTATACATGCTGCTTTTAAATGTCTTAATTACCCTCTGAAAATCTCCTTGGGGCCTTTGAGGGTCTATTGTTTGTCTCTACCATGAAAAGGGAAAAAATTCTATTTCTCGCAACACTGTTCTCAATACCTCACTTCTGGTCACCACATATATGGGCAATTTTCCGCAGTAAGTAATTCTGACACAAACAGTTTGAAGTTAGTGCATGCCCTACAAGGTAAGGGCGCAGCCCCACAAGACTGGCCCCACTTCAGATGCCAATCTCAATTCCAGCATGTCACCTGTGCTTCTGACTGGCTATGTTCTCCATTTGTACTCCACATTCATTAATTTGCTAGAACACCTTCCAGAACTCATGAAAAACAGTTTACTCACTAGACTACTGATTTATAAGAAAAGAAAGAAAGAAAGAAAGAAAGAAAGAAAGAAAGAAAGAAAGAAACAAAGAAATGCCAGAAGAGTAAAGTGAAAGAAATGCATAGGGCAAGCTACCAAGAAAAGTGTGAGGAGCTTCCATGCTCTTTCTGGGCACACTACCCTCTGAGTACCTGCACATATTCACCAACCTGGAAGTTCTTTAAACCCCTTCAGTTAGGGTGTTTGTTTGTTTGTTTGTTTGTTTAATGGAGTCTTCATTAAATAGGCATTGTGGAGTAAATCATTGGCCACTAGTGATTAACTCAACCTTCAGCCCTTCTCCCCCCAACCAGAGGCTGGGAGATGAGGCTGAAAGTTCCAACTCTCTGATCACATGGTCAGTTCCCCTAGCAACTAGGCTTCATTTGGTGGTCATCCAGGGGCTCTTCAAAATCTTCCTATTGACATAAACTTGGGTGTAGTTGAAAGGTTCTTATTATGTGTAACAGAAGACACTTCTTTCACCTTCTTCACTCTGGACCTATCTTAGGAACCAGGGCAAAAGACCAAATATTGTAATAAAAGTTACTTCCATTACTTTCATCTTGCGAAATTAAACGTGTTTTGGAAGCTGTGTGTCAGGAGCAGGGACAGAGACCAAATATATACTTCTTATTATAAATCACAATATCACACACTCATAATATCTTGCCAGGTCAGTCTCCCTTCAGCTTTCCCAAACAATGCCCATTGCTTCTTCCTGTTTGAGATTTGATTTAGGTGAAACAAAGACTAGTCCTTCAAGCAACTCAGAACAGATTAGAACATTATAAACATAGTCTGCTCTGCTCCATCCATCTGTTTTCCTCTAAAGGAGGAAAGTGGGAACTGAACTACTGCCCAAGATGGTCTGTTTTGTCTTCTCTGGTAATCTCTTGTGTCAGGAATCTGCAGATCCATCTCTCTGCAGTTTTCATGAGCAATCCCCTGAAACCAATGTCACTGCTTCTTTCAACATGAAATCCAAGTTATACCACCACATTCCTGGCCCCTGCCTCTAGCTGAGATCCGTGTGACATGAAATAGAGACTTGAGGAGGTAAACCCCAGACAGATCAGAACACTGTGAACAAGGTCTGCTCTGTTCCCTCTGGGTCAAAGGAGAAAAGTGAGAACTGGGTTGCCACCTACTCCAGACCAAGACTAATACCACACAAGGGAGTGTGTGGGCCAAAGACAAGCAAAAACACCACAGAATTTCCTACCATTCTAATTTTTTTTTTCTTGATTGGATGTTTGCTTGGTTGCTTTAGATATTTGACACTTTACAGAATCACTGTAAGATTATTCTAGCCAAAGTTTTGGTTATTTTTGTATCTCCTTGGAGCTTAAAGCTTCCTAGATTGCCATTTTGCTCAGTTGTATAGTTTTAACCCTGGCTCTATGTCTTACTCAGTTTTTGTTAGACTCATTTAATTTTCTTGCAAAGTGTGTATCATAATTCCTAACTTGTAGGTTCTTGTAAGGATCAATGAGGCTGGGTATGTAAGGTATGTGTCACAGGGTCTGGTAAATTGTAGGCCCTCAGTGACAGTAACAATTGCTTGAATTTTATTATTACTATTGAAGCAAAACTTTGGAGAATAACAATACTCCATGTTTCTTCACTAATATCACAGATTTGGGGGACTAATAGAGGAAGCTCTCTGCAGTCTGCTAATTCTAGGTTATATTTTGTCTCATAGAAAGTACAGAAGTTTCACCTAGCCCTAAACTGATGAGGGCTTTGAATAACTCCAAGTCAGAGAATGACTTTGTAATCTTATTTCTACTAGGAGATTTTTCTAGGTTGGCAGGTTGCCATGGCATCTGGACCCCATATGACGGCCCCCATTTGTCTGGTGGAAAACAACAATATGCAGCTGTCAGTGAACCAGACAGCTATACAGATTCTTGAAAGCATTTCTCAACCAGTAGTGGTGGTGGCCATTGTAGGACTGTATCGTACCGGCAAATCCTACTTGATGAACCGTCTTGCGGGACAAAACCGAGGTGAGTGTTGTACTCATTCTGGGGCCAACTGGTTACCTCTAGCTACATCTCTTATGCCTTTAGTTTTTTTTCCCTGGTCACAAGAAAGGAGAACCAAACTCCTCACAATCAACCAAACTTCTGATTCTAATTCTCACCACTAAATTACTCTTACTATAATCTGTTACCATGCTGTTTTACTACTGTTAAGGAAAATCTCCCCTACTAATGCTTAGGATCCTGCCTTCTTAACCTGATTGAGTACTGGGCTCTTATAATTGCATCTCCTCTCTCTTGAAACACATTTGCTTTTTTATGGGATATTCCCATCAACATATAAAGATGATTGAATATCTATTGAGGAGGGATAGAAGCAGAAAAATGTTTACCTTAAGCCCAGAAGACTGACCTATAGCCTGCATAGTTCCATTAAGAATCAAATATGTGCTGAATGGGTCTCTTGGCTGCCTGTGCCTCTCACCAGTAGTTGATATTGAACTGAATGATAGGCACCAGAGAATCCTTGTGAGAATAGTTTTACAAGTAGAAATTTGAAGAAATATTTATGATCTAATACTCCCTGCATATCTCCTTCCTCTTGAGTCATAAGCATATAACCACCAGCTTCATACAGCAAAATTGCAGCTCTTTCTGCCCACAGGTCCTGTCCCCATGCTACCTGAATAAACTTACTAAGTTGCACACCTTGAAACATCTCAAGAATTCTTTCTTGATCTTTGTGCTCAATTATCCCACAATAACTATCATCTTAAAAGTTTTTTCTGGATTTCACATCTCATTGTAGCTACCAACCCTCTTCCCCTCTTTTTTTTTTTTTTTTTTTTTACCACTTTGGCAAAACATATGATGTCAATTTCCTTTTCCCACTTTTCCTTTTCCCATCTCTATCTTTAATCCACAACTCTTTGACTTTGTGCCTCACTATTCTTTCAAAATGCTCATGGATGATTATCAGTGATCTCCATTTATTTCCTGATTCATGAATGCCTTTGTCTCCATCTTGAGCCATTGCCTGGCATTATTCTCATGTTTAACATCTCCTCCTCCTTGAAAGAGATGACAAAGTAGGACACTCTTGATGAAATCAAGAAAGAACCATATTATATACTGGGGTACTTACATTTCCCAAAGTGTGACTTCGTACCCTTTGGCTGCTTAGATGAATCTTCTGTCACTGTATGTAGCCTTCTCCTGTCTGCTTGCAGGTTTCCCTCTGGGCTCTACAGTGCAGTCTAAAACCAAGGGCATCTGGATGTGGTGTATGCCTCACCCCTGCAAGCAAAACCACACTCTGGTCCTTCTAGATACTGAAGGCCTGGGTGATGTGGAAAAGGTAAGGCAGACAGTTACAGATAAATCCTTTTTATTCTGGATTTGCTCCTTACCTCTTCATGATTATTTTGTGATTTAACTGCTGTGATCTATTTACAAAATCTGAACTCCAGCTATAGTAAATAAGGCATGCTGGTTTGTTTGAATCTCACTTCTAGGTAAGATATCATGGTACATTACATAAAATTTTATTTCTTGGCACTGGGTGAGTTATTTGAATAAATTTAAGAAATAATTGGGGTGCCTGGATAGCTCAGTGGGTTAAGCCTCTGCCATTGGCTCAGGTCATGATCTCAGGGTCTTGGGATAGGGATAGAGACCTGCATCAGGCTCTCTGCTCAGCAGGGAGCCTGCTTCCCCCTCTATCTCTGCCTCCTGCACTGCCTACTTGTGATCTCTCTCTCTCTCTCTCTCTCTAGCAAATAAGTAAATAAAATCTTTTTAAAAATAAATTTAAGAAATAATTAATGAATAACTGAGTTGTAGTCTCCTGGCTTAGTACTCTGGATGCAAGTCACCACAGTAAAACTCCTGCCCTCAAAGCATGTAATCCAGTTGAGAAGACCACATATATGCAGTCAGATTTAATAAAATATGATTGAGAAAGAAGAAAGTTGGGACAGAGGAAGAAGTTGCACTGTAAGGCAACTGCTGAATTCTGTCAATTCCATGGGTGTTCTGTGGCTGGGATGTCTCTTTTGAGTTATCCTGAGTTGGGACAAGGGTGTTGATAAATCATGGAAAGGCTGCTCTGGAAGTCTTTCTAATTAAAGGGAATGGCACGTTTGAGCTGTCTTCCATCAGCACTCCCACTAGCTGGGGGAATCAGTCCTTTAATTTTATAAGGTGCTCTGGGCAGCACACCACAGTGGCACCACATATTTGAAGCATAAGGGTGCCTTGGTGGGAAAGAGGAGAAATATCAACTCCTTCCTAGGAGAAGAAATATTTCTGATTTATCTTCCAGATGAACCTGTGTATTTGAGGTTTGGAGCTAAGATTCAGGTTTACATTTCCTTTGGTAAAGTTTGCCAGGTATCCAATGGGCATTCTGCAAGGGTTTGAGATACCTCTGAATGTGCTGGTTTTACAAAAGCATGTATTTGCTCTATAGAAAATATTTTCAGATGGATTTTTGGTATTTTAATTTTCTACTAATAGGTGACATGAATGATTTCTTCTTTTGTGCCTTACTTTTAGACTTACTTGGAAATGGTATTTAAATTTCTGTAGCTCTCTATTTCTGCCCAAAGAGAAGTTAGAAATTCTGTGCTTATTTATATTTGTATTAATATTTTTATTTGTAGAAATCAGTATGGCGATTTTTCAAGAAGTTAAAAATAGAAAAAATGAGTCCTGGAACACTGAAAAGAAATTTTTTAAAAAAGTTAAAAATAGAAATATTGTATGTTCCAGTAATTCCACTAGTGGGTGTTTACCCAAAGAAGATGAAAAGACTAATCCAAAAAGATATATGCACATCTATGTTTACTGCAGCATTATTTACAATAGCCAAGATAAGGAAGCAACCTCAGAGTCCATTAATAGACAAATGGATAAGGAAGATGTGGTATAAATACACAACATAATATTACAATGATATAAAAAAGGATGAGATCATGCCATTTCCAACAACATGGATGGCCCTAGAGAGTATTATGCTAAGTGAAATAAGTCAGACTGAGAAAGACAAATACCTCATGATTTCCCTCATATGTGGAATTTAAGACCCACAAACACACACACACACACACACACACACACACACACACACACACAAATGTATTAAGAAACAACATGCACATGAGACATGCTGAGAACGAAGTCTGTGTTTCTTCATGTCTGTATTTGACCAGTTGAACACTCAGCTCAAGACTTCCAGTAAGCCTTCAAAACATATACTCTTTCTCCAAGTTCCACAGTTCCGGCCTTCCTTGATAAAATTCTAAATCTTCATTTCTATTACAGCTATAGGTTCCACTGCTTATGGACATTACTAAAATATAAGATTATTAATATCTTTATAGGTATTGTCATCTTTATTACATTCATTGTTATGGATGTCTATCACCACTTTAAAACGGTCACCCTGAAAGTAACTATTGCTATTTTCAAGTTTGCTTCTTAAATAAAAAAGCAGTAGGATACATTCAGTAGCTTCCTGTAAACATTTGTGGAATTTAATTGAATATAATTTGAATCCCCAGTTATAGCAACTATGGTATATTTTATATACCTCTACATAGAATGAATAAATGCTAACACTCATCATTGCACACCAGGTACTGTACTAGTATTTCTATATATGTTACTTTATTTCATCCAATTGAGGAAAAAGAAACCTCTGCAATATTAGAGTCTCTTTATATATGGAGGACTCACAATCACAAAAAATGTCTTTGTAATTGTCAAAGTTGATATCTGTATATAAGCCTGTCTTCAAATTTATTTCTTTGCATGGCAAGTATGTTAGCTAAAGTAATAAAAGACTGATAGAAGAAGTGTCTGAATGCATTTCTAAAGACTAAACTCCTAAAACTCATGCTCTAATATGCTTTCTAGGGTGACTCTAAGAATGACTCATGGATCTTTGCACTGGCTGTGCTTCTGTGCAGCACCTTTGTCTACAACAGCATAGGCACCATCAACCACCAGGCCCTGGAGCAGCTGCAGTATCCTTCCAGGGACCAAACCACCCATATCATTATGCTAATGGGAATAGAATTCTAATTAGTTTCTCCTTCCCTATCGCTTAGCTGCCTTTGGTGGAGCAGAGGGGCAAAAGAGAGTGTTTATAATAATTTTGTTAGAGAAAAGTGGGAATGATGAGTGGGAACTTCCTTCTCCTTAACTGAACCTTAGTTATATGACAGAGCTCATAAAACTGATCAGGGCAAAGTCCTCCCCAGAAAAGGATGGAACACAAGATTCCACTGAGTTTGTGAGTTTCTTTCCAGACTTTATCTGGGCTGTACGGGATTTTACCCTGGAGCTGAAGTTAAATGATCATCCTATCACAGAAGATGAGTACCTGGAGAATGCCTTGAAACTTATTGCAGGTATCAGAACAAGGCCTGGGCAGTGGGTGGTCCAACAGAGGTTGGGAGCTACTGAACACAGTCCGTTATCTTTGGGATGGCATTTGTATTTGTATTCGAGACTAGATTGAAGTCTGTAGAAAGGGTTACTTGAGGTTGGGCTGAAAAGCTCTAAGAACTGGAGTTTCAGTTCACTCAAGAAAAGCAGAGCCTAGGCTACAATGAAATTATTCAAAACTGATCTGTTCTTTAAACAATGGCTAATGTAGCTGCCAGATTTCACTGGGTGCTTCAACTTTCCAAAGACCAGATACATGTTCCTTACTTTGGCTTCTGTCCTTCCGTGTTGAAGAAAACTAACCAAAACATATTAGGCATGAAATTATAAGGAAAATCAACATTTACTATATATACAATATATTTCAATAAAAAATATTTTATGGTTAGATATTAATCTTTTCAAAGAAGGATATAATTTTCTAATGCCTATATAGTTATATCCCATACAAAAATGACTATGTGTTTTAAATAAACCTGAAGAAGTATGCCTTTTCAATCTATACCTTTTCAATATTTCTGATAACTATCAGAATATTCATTTTACTGTATATATCATAGTTTTATCTTAATTCCCCTATTTTTATCATGTTATAATTTTGAAATAATAAATTATCTTAATGGGTTACATTTACGGTGGTATAGATTTCATTAAACCTTGAGAGAAAGATCATTTCTGATTTACTCATTCTTGCTTTCAGTTTTCTACTTAGAGTTTCTGAAAACATTTAATGAGAAACTGGATAGGCAGAAAAGCAACACTGTTAAGTCAAATCTAGTCCTTTACCTCAAGGAGTTTGCAGAGTAGCGGTGACATCCTAGAATTACATTTTAGTTACATTTACTCTTCTGAGGTTTTTGTGAAATAAAATAGCTAACATTAGACAAATTATTTCTAGCATCAAAGACGTTTTCCTTCAATAATCAGAGTGTTCGAATATGTCTAATACTGTTGTTCCTAACACTGCTCCATTACCGCTTTACTGTGGTTCTTGGTCCCAAGCTCAGTTTCTATGTTAGACCAAAAAGTTCCATTTGACTCTTGATTTTTTTTCTTTTTTTTTTTGGCCATTCGTTCAGTAAACACCTAATGGACAACTCTACCACCATTTTTAGGTCTGGAGTTATGAGCCACAGGTTTTGTTTCCCTGGGTCAAATGTCTCCCCTAATTTCTTTCCAAAATGCTACCATTGGTATGAGTTTGCTGTTCAAGGAAGTATTGAATGTCTGTGTTAAAGGTGTTTCAAGCACAGGAGACAGAAAAGAATCAAAATCCCAGTCCTAAAAACCATTAGCTCTCTTGCCTCAAGACTGTTCCCAAGGTAATCTGTTGTTCCTATCCCTCAGGCAACAACTCCAGAATCCAAGCGTCCAATCTACCCAGAGAGTGCATCAGGCATTTCTTTCCAAAACGGAAGTGTTTTGTCTTTGATCGGCCAGTAAATGACACAAAACTCCTAGCTGATATTGAGAATACACCTGAACATCAACTGGATCCTAAATTCCTGACACAAGCAAACAATTTTTGTTCTTACATCCTCACCCAGGCAAGGACCAAGACTCTCAGAGAGGGAGTCACAATCACAGGAAATCGTGAGTCTTCTTTTCCCATTTCTGTGGGGCCTAATATCAGCATTTTTGTTTGATTCTATGTGGAATTCTAGGTATACACACATTCTCACTCCATGAAGAGATGTGTTTGTTTTATAATTATCTCACTTTTAGGAGTTTACAAATTCCTCTCCAAAACTGCATACTTTGTCACTGATATCTGTGTCATTGACTTATCTGAAAAAAAAAAAAAATCCTCCACTGATCAGAAAAAAAAATCACTAACTTGATATAAAAACAGAATATATTGCCTTTTTTTTCCCAAAAGAAGTCCCATCTGATAAGTGTTATTTGTAAAAAATATATATATTTAAAAAAACATTTGGGTGTTGAGAGCAATACAAAAATAAATAGTATCCAATAAATTGGTGAAAATCCATTGGAAGCTTCAGAATTTGGAACAAATATAATCTGATTTATCCTTCCCCATCTGTATACATATATAATTTATTTTGCTTTTAATTTTTTAATCAGAAATTATGTTTTCCAGATACCTTTTAGTATGTTAGATAAAGGTAAATTTTTAATTTTTTTAACCATGTGACCTGCAGACCATAAAAATTTAGAGTCAATAGGAAAACAAAGATGAAGATAGAAGGAGGCAGGGCTGTGTGGCAGAGGGTGGGGTGAAGAGGGTGGTGGGTATGAGCATGCGTGACTTCAGAAATGAAGTCTCAGAATCTGGAATCTTATGGGGTAATAATTTGATCCTTATCCTTTCAATATCTTGGTTCATTCAGGGCTGAAGACTCTGGTGGTGACCTATGTGGATACCATCAATACTGGAGCAGTGCCTTGTTTGGAGAACGCAGTGACAACTCTAGCCCAGCTTGAGAACTCAGTGGCCGTGCAGAAGGCAGCTGACCACTACAGCGAGCAGATGTCCCAGAGACTGACGCTCCCCACAGACACGCTTCAGGAGCTGCTGGATGTGCATGCAGACTGTGAGAGGGAAGCCATTGCAGTGTTCATGAAGCATTCCTTCAAGGATGACAAGCAGGAGTTCCAGAAAACTCTTGTGGTAATGTGTCTTAATATTTATTCTTCAAGACCCTTCCTTTTGAAGAATGAAGCCTAGAAGTACTTTTATTGACCCATGGCTCATCTCTTACTCAAGGATAAAGAAATCTGGATTCTTATGAGAAAGAGAGTTTCAAAGGACTACATTTCTTTCTTTTTTTCCTCCCCAAACTGAAGCACATTATCTAGTAATCTCTCTGATCTCTGAAGTAAAATCAATATAGATATCATCCTGATCTTTTAATACATCAATGAATTCCAAGTCTGCCCACAACACCCATTTGCTTGTGTCAGGAATTTAGGATCCAGTTGATGTTCAGGTATATTCTCAATATCAGCTAGGAGTTTTGTTTCATTGAAGAATGAAGCCTAGAAGTACTTTTATTGACCCCATGGCTCATCTCTTCCTCAAGGATAAAGAAATCTAGATTCTCATGAGAAAGAGAGTTTCAAATGACTACATTTCTTTCTTTTTCCTTTCCTCCTGAAACTGAAGCACTTTGTCTCTCTTATCTCTGAAGTAAAATCAATATCTTCCTGATCTGAATACTTCTGTGGATTACAAGCCTGCCCACAACACCCAAAAGTCATTCCTGAGCATGGGTGCTTTCTGGAACATACTCCCATTGTCACGAAGCAAATTTTCTCTTATCAGATGCTCATTCCAGGTCATTTTCAACTTATATTGCTCCTTGTTGTATCACTGTATCATTGAAGATGAAATCACTGAATGCTCCAGTGACAAGGAGCCCCAGAGATTAGGCAATACAACTCCAACATTTCATAAGAACCAGGAAGTTTAAGAAACTTGCCCAGAGTCTTGCAGGGAGCATTCAAGGTTGTGAGTAAATCAAGTCTTGTGATTCCTCTTTCATTCCATGTCCTTCTCCAACAGAACACTTTTCTCATGAGGACCACAGTTATCCCAATCCTTCTACCAGATTCTTTGGAATGGTATTGTTTCTGTTCCTTTCTTCCGGTGACATTTCTCTACTTTCCCCTTGTAGGAACTCATAATTGATAAGAAAGAGCATTTCTTGCAGCAGAACGAAGAGGCATCCTTTAAATACTGCCAGTCCAGGCTTGATGAGATGTCACAGGTCCTAAAGGAGAGTATTTCAGCAGGAACTTTCTCTGTTCCGGGGGGATACAAGCTCTACAGGGAAGCAAAAGAAAGTATTGAACAGAAATATTCACAAGTGCCCAGGAAAGGAGTGAAGGTGAGGAATAGGGGAGCATGGGGAGCCTACATAATAGAGTCTAAGGGGTCTCCAGATAATCTGAGAGCGCAGCCCCAGTTGTGGGTGACAACAGCATGGGGATATCATGACAGCTTTAGCTTCTGAGGCCCACTATTTGCTATTTACTCCTGAGAACAGTGGAAATGCCTATTCCCCCCAAAAGAGTATGGATTTCTGAAATCCACAAGAGACAGAACAGAAATTACTCATTTCTTCATCCAACAACACAGCATTGAATATGCCAAGTGCTGACAATTTATAAGTTAGAGTCATTGTACTTAAGTATGATCAAAAGTAAGAGAGGAAGTCAAATACACAGACAATTACATACAAAGTTATAACACATATCAACCTGTGATGATGGTCTCCATATGGTGCACTGTTATGCAGCCATAGAAAGGATGTGATCGTGCCATCTGAGACAACATAGATGGACCTAAAGGATATTATGCTAAGTGAAATAAGTCAGACTGAGAAAGAGAAATACCATATGATTTCACTCATAAGTGGAATATTAAAACACACACACACACACAAATGAATAAGCAAACAAAAAGAATCAGACCTATAAACACAGAGAACAAAAGGATGGTTGCCAATGGGAGGGGGTTGGTAGAATGGACAAAATGGGTGAAGGGTAGTGAGAGATACAGGCTTCCAGTTATGAAGCTGAATAAGTCATGAGAATAAAAGACACAGCATAAGGGATACAGTCAATGATATTCTAATAACAATGTAATGAGACAGATGCTGGCTGTACTTGTGGTGAACGTAGCATAATAAATAAACTTGTCAAAACACTGTGTTGTACATCTGAAACTAATGTAACATTGTGTGTCAACTACACTTGGATTTAAAAAGTAATGTAATTAAATAAAGAGAATGGGCTACATAGGTTGTGGTAACAAACATAATAATAATTTTAAAATAATGATAATAATAAATGCAACTAATATATATTGGACTCTTATTTCCTATAGGCATAACATAAAGCTGTTTCACTCGATTTTTTAGCTTAATCCTTCAAACAATGTTAAGAAACATCTACACTTATTGTCAACATTTTATAGATCTGAACTGAGAGGTACAGGCAGGTTAAAATAACTTGCCTAAAGTTAAAGCCAGCAAATAACAGAGGAGAGCAAGGGCACAAATTAGAGGCAACGTTTCCCAGTGAGAAACAAATGTATCAAAGTACTAAAGATTGCAGATTTATAGAACTGAACATAGTTCTGACTGGCTGGAACCCAGAAGTAGGTTACTAGAAGTTACCAGTTACTAGAAGTTATTAGTAGTTGGATATTTACCCCAAAGATACAGATGTAGTGAAAAGAAGGGCCATCTCTACCCCAGTGTTTATAGCAGCAATGGCCACAGTCACCAAACTGTGGAAAGAACCAACGGATGAATGGATAAGGAAGATGTGGTCCATATACACTATCAACGGATGAATGGATAAGGAAGATGTGGTCCATATACACTATGGAGTATTTTGCCTCCATCAGAAAGGATGAATACCCCAACTTTTGTATCAACATGGACCAGACTGGAAGAGATTATGCTGAGTGAAATAAGTCAAGCAGAGAGAGTCAATTATCATATGGTTTCACTTATTTGTGGAACATAACAAATAACAAATAACATGGAGGACATAGGAAGATGGAGAGGAGAAGGGAGTTGAGGGAAATTGGTGGGGGGGAGATGAACCATGAAAGACTATGGACTCTGAAAAACAATCTGAGGGTTTTGAAGGGACAGGGGGGTAGGAGGTTGGGGGAGCCAGGTGGTGGGTATTATGGAGGGCACGTATTGCATGGAGCACTGGGTGGGGTGCATAAACAATGAATTCTGTTATGCTGAAAAGAAATAGAAGAAGGAGAAGGAGAAGGAGAAGGAGAAGGAGAAGGAGAAAAAGAAGAAGAAGAAAGAAGAAGAAGAAGAAGAAGAAGAAGAAGAAGAAGAAGAAGAAGAAGAAGAAGAAGAAGAAGAAGAAGTAGTAGTTATTAGTAGTAACTTCCTGGATAGAAGGAAGTAGGTAGCACTGGGGGAGAGCCTGGAGAGAGACAGGAAGCAGGAGCTATGGAGAGTCTCTGGTCACACTAAGGAGCTTGGACACCTTGTAGGGAGCCACTGTAGAATTTTAAGCATGAAGCAAAAATTATATGGACATACTTGTTTTTGCAGCACTAATCTCCATAGTGGAACTCTAAGTTCTTGGCTTCTTCTTGGTTCCTCAGGCAAATGAGGTCCTCCAGAGCTTTCTGCAGTCACAGGCTTCAATAGAGGAATCCATCTGGCAGGCAGATAAAGCCCTCACTGATGGGGAGAAGGCCATAGCAGGTATGGGGCAGGGCTTGGCTCACAATGGGTTGGGTACAGCCCTCAGGCAGGTGTGAGGGCAAAACAAGGAGCTTCCTCTTCTTGGAACAACTCTGCTCAAAGTCTCAAAACAAGGCAAGTTGTGGTGGTATGTCAGCCAGACAGGGACTTTCCCAAAATATTCTGAAATGTGGTTCCGATGGTGAGGACATGAAAGATTCAGAGATTTTCCACTTTCCCTTCCAATTTGGTTTTGTCTCTGAGCTTAGAAAGATAGATATCAATCCTTGCTTAATTGTCTTGCCTCTCCAAACTTTCCTTGGGGCAGAGGAGCGGCTCAGCAAGGAGGCAGCTGAGAGGCAACAGGAGATGCTAAAACAGAAACTACTGGAGCAGCAACAGCAGATGGAGGCGCAAGAGAGGAGTCTCCAGGAAAACATAGTCCAACTGGAAGAGAAGATGAAAAAGGAGAGAGAAAACCTAATTAAAGAACAGAATATGATTTTGGAGCATAAGCTGAAGGTAAGTCTGCCCATGGCCTTGGTAATTCTTGGCGGTCCTTCTTCTGGTACCCAGGAAAAGAAGGCTACAGTGAGCTCATGGCAGGAAGGACCATTGTCATTAACTGCTTGTGACTTATTAAAACCCTGAATTCTTTGAATTCTTCTCTTCTCCCTCTTCCTCTGCCTCTCCTTTCTTTTCTCCTTTCCCTCCTGTAGCCCCTCTTCCCCCTTCTCTTCTTCTTCCTTCCCCTCTTCTTCCTCCTTCTTTTCTAACGATGCCTTTGGATTCCACTCTGTACATTGACTCTGGAGGGTTCAAGATGAGTATGGTCCCTCCAAACCCTTGGAGAATACAAATAGTATTTGAGTTGCTATTTGGGGGATTTTAAAATGATCTCATGAGGCTTGATTAGATAAATATTCCAACCATACATATTTAATATGAGCAGCAACTGGTTTGCTTTACTGCTGCCCAAAGTCCTTGAGATAGATCTATGTTGACATAAAACTATCAGAAATGTACAGACTTAAAAACACAGGGAAGTGATAGCTTCTAAACTTGCTATATTGTCTCCAGGTGTGGGTAGTTTTCATATGGCATTGCGAGAAATGCCATATGGGAGATTGGGAGAAATTGGGAGAAATTGGGAGAAATTCTCTCATTGTCCATCAGGGCATGTTTATAATAGATTTCTAGAAGAGTTTATAAGTTCCCATCATTACTATTATTTGGGTGACCATACCAACCCAAGTGGGATTAAGAGGTAGTGCAATCAGACCAAGGCTACCTTTAACTGGCATTTTTTGACTGAAACATGTAACATTTGTCCTCATATCAAGCTGAGCATCCTAGCAAAATCTTAATGTTGTGTGAATATTAGGAAGGTTTTAAATTATGCTTCCTCTCAATGTTTAGGTGCAAGACTGGAGATAATCCTCAATGCCAAATTCTCCTTTCAGGATTGAGTAAAAAAGAGGAATTTTAGGAGTAAAACATAGATAGTTTGACCATGTTTCTGGATATGAAGTGCAATTCTTGAAAACAATGATAATTGTTTTTTGTTTAGGTCCAGCAAGATCTACTCAATGAAGGATTTAGAGAGAAATCTGAGAGGATGGATGCAGAGATAAAGAATTTGAAATCTAGACTTGATGCTACTAAAAGTAGCACTACATCCTGGTTCACACAAGCTGTGGAGGGATTAGGCCGTGACATTCTTAAAATAGCTACTGCCCCTGTTAGATTTGTTGATCGTATAGTGACAGGTGTGGTCTCACTATTTAAAGGGAATTAGCACTCCTTTTAAAGGAGAGCTATATACTCCTGTGGCTATATCCTCTGGCCTATTTATGGTGCTCATGGTTTTCACTTTTATTCAGCAAAGTTTTAAATACAAAAATTGCCTATAAGAGAATATCAGTGCCTGACTCACATCAGATAGAATAAGTGCATGTATACTTCGATATAGCATGTTAACTTTTAGGAAGTATACATGTGCAAAATTGTAAATATATATAAAATCCACTGAGACATTACTTTAAATGACAAAAGATTGCTTAATTCAATTATTTAAGTATCTATCTACATAAATTGGTAGTATAAATTGAACATATGCATGCATGGGAGTACTATGCAGCCAGTGTCCTGGGGAAATGGGAATGCCCAGACATTTGTGGACTCTTGCAATCAGGATCCAAGTCAGCAGTGACACCCAGATACCAGAAAGATGCACAGTCTCCTTATTAAAACAGGGGCACATAGGATCTAATAAAAAAATGCAGTCCTGGACCAGGCAGGAGCAATTAAATGGGGTCTAGTATTGGTTTTCAAATAAGAGTAAACTTCATCTGAGAACAAGAACCATTACCTATTTTTCTGTACATCTCTTCGAAGTATGTTTAGGCCCAGAATGTAGTATATATGCATTTCCTGGAAAAACAAAATGTTGACACCTTCATGATCGTCTTCAATTGCCAGAATTCTACAAACACTCCAAAGGTCTGAGTTAATAGATAGTTTGGATTTTAGACACCAGATGAAGGTCTCCAAAATGATTTAAAGGCTAGGAGAACAAGACACACTTTTCTGGTGAAGTCTCCTACTCTGTGACCTTGTGTATACAACCCCTGTGTCTCTGCAAGGATGTCAACACATTTCCACTGCAGACCCATCTGCTGTGGCTTCAAATATTGAGAAGGAAAAAGGGCTTTGCATTTTTATGGAAGAAACATGTAATGATGAATATGTGGCCAATAAATGGTGTGATTTACTGAAAAAGCAAGCTTTTCTATAGAAACATCTGTTCTCATTGAGAGCTTGAATCAAATAGATGTTTGACAACCTGGGTGTAGAGACACCCTAAACTGAAGAACAAAAAGAAAAAAAAACTTGCTTTTTTAGATTCCTCATGTAAGTGAGATCATACACTCTTTGTCTTTCTCTGTCTGACTTTTCTCATTAACATAATGTGCTCAAGGTTCATCCATGTTGTAGCAGGATACCCTCTTTTATCAGGGCTGAATAATATTCCATTGTGTATACGTACCAAATCTTTTTTACCTATTCATCCACTGAAGTTCATTTAGGTTGTTTTCATATCTTGGCTATTGTGAATGCTGTGATTAATATGGAAATGCTTTCATCTCTTCGAAATATTGTTTTCATGTCTTTTCAATAAACATTTACCATGTGTTGATCACCTAAAAATAAAGAAAAATGTTTTCAAAAATAGTTAACAATTTATTCACACATTTATTCTAATACTTATTAAAGAACTCTCAGTTTTAATAATTTTGACTGTTTACTAAACACCTATTCTCTCCTGGCCATTGTTTTGGATTCTGTGAAGATAGGAAAGTAAATATTTTATCCTCATGCAGCTTACACTCTAGAGAGACCTTAAACAATGTTATTTAGGTGGTATTAGAGACTGTGAATGTATATACAATATTTGTGTTTTTTTCTGGACAGTGATTAAGACTCAGAGTACAAACCAATATTCTGCCTGTAAGTTTAGCTTCAATCTAATTCATATTGCCTGAAAATATAATTGCTTGTTCCTTCAGGAAATATTATTGAGTCCTAAGGACCATCTGCAATCACATTAAAGCACAGTAAAACTCAGGATGCATGGTGATTGAAAGAATGAATAAATAGATGAATGGTTGTGTGAATGAATAAGGGTAACACTTGTTTATCATTTCAAAAGGTAATAAATATCTCTCCTATTGCTCTTAATGAAAAATGTAAACACTTTACTTTGAAAATGTTGTATTCTTGGATCTGATGGAACCATACCACAGACAGGTTCCCAAATATCAGAATTACATTAATAGCCTGATGCAAAGCTCTCTCTCTCTTTGTAAAGATTTTATTTATTTATTTATTTATTTGAGAGAGAGAGAAAAAGAGAGAGAGAGAACAAGCAGAGGGAAGAGGCAGAGAGAGAAGGAGAAGCAGGCTCCCTGCTGAGCAAGGAGCCTGATGTGGAACTTGATCCCAGGATCCCAGGATCATCATGACCTGAGCCGAAGGCAGACGCTTAATTAACTGAGATACCCAGGCGCCCCTGATGCAAGGCTCTTGATAACTGGATGGTGGGAGGCAAATATAATATAAAAGCTCTTTCACAGGGGCACCTGGGTGGCTCAGTGGGTTAAGCCTCTGCCTTTGGCTCAGGTCATGGTCTCAGGGTCCTGGGATCGAGCTCTCTGCTCAGCAGGGAACCTGCTTCCACCTCTCTCTCTCTCTCTCTGCCTATCTCCTGCCTCTCTGCCTACTTGTGATCTCTGTCTGTCAAATAAACATATAAAATCTTAAAAAGAAAGAAAGAAAGAAAGAAAGAAAGAAAGAAACTAAAAAAAAAGCTCTGTCACAAAGCAGGCCTTTGGCTGTATAGGTCCAAAGCTAGAATCCCAGAGTAAGCTAGGACCAAAGGTTTCTAACCTTCAGTAAATACTCAAAGTGGCTTTCCATCTTAGGTCTAAGTGATTATCAGAAGTAAAATATATTTGTTAAATATGAGCTCTTGAGTTTTTTCAGCCCTTTTTCTCATAGATACTTTTTTTTCTCTCTAATACTAATATCTGGGGTGTACATCAAAGCTGGTATTCTCCTGTTTGCTCTGAGATTTGTCCTGTTCCTTTCCTGCTGCTCTCTACTGCAGTAGAAATGGCACCTGTCCATCATATCCCATTTCTACTTTCTGCTGGCTTCCTGCTGGGTTCAGTGGATGTAGGAAGCACTAGATGAAAATTGTGAGTGGGGAAGAAAGGACAATGTGGGGTTTCCCACTTCTTGTATGCTTCAAGTGGTATCTGGAAGCTTGTCCATCCCCTCCATTGTTCCAACTCTCACATGACAGGCCCTGTATGGTATTATCTTCTGCAATGAGGCCCAGGCCTCTGGGCTCCCAACACCATCTTGTCACTTGTCTCTTCAGCCTTAAATTGTTGCTTCTGTATACAGTTACTCAGCTCTCAGCTGCTTCATGAGCCACTACTTTTAGTCTCAGTTCCTCTATCAACTCAACAAATGGATTATGCTTAAAAACAAAACAAACAAACAAAAAAAAACTAAAGTAGTTTCTGTTTTCATGACTATTTCGTAACTGATATATCAGCTTTGGAATGTTCTTCCTAGTATTTTCTTGGAAGTGTGCCTTCCCTACCCAACATTGTTATTTGAATGTAATCTTTCTCACTTTAGACAATATGATTTTATTCTCTGATATTTTTTGTGTCCACTTGTCCCATGATGGACAGGATATATGCCCACTCTTGACCCAGCTGATCAGTCAGGGAAAGTCCCTGATCAAGCATGAATGAATGAAGCCATTCCTTGAAATAGTCTAAGAGAGGCCCCAATACCTCTTTGTCCATATTGACTATCCATTAAATACATGAAATGCAGAAACTATCAGTTTCTATTTTCCTTCCATCTGAATGCTTAAAGTTTTTATTGTGGTGAAATATACATAACATAAAAATATTAATTTTTAAGTGTGCAAACCAGTAGAATTCAGCATATTCACCCTGTTGTGCAACCATCACAATTCATCTCTAGCAATTTTTATCATCCCAAACTGAAACTCTGAAACTGTATCCATTAAACAATAAGTCCACATTTCCCTCTCCACAGTCTCCTGGTAATCACTGGTTAACTTTCTGTTTCTTTGAATTCAACTACCCTAAATATCTCTTATATATGGCATCATATAGTATTTGTCCTTTTGTGAATGGCTTATTTCATTTAGCAATGTCCTCAGGTTTATCTATGTTTGTAGCACATGCCAGGATTTCCTTCCTTTTGAGGTGCCTGGGTGGCTCAGTTGTTTGAGCATCTGATTCTTGATTTTAGCTCAGGTCATGATCTCAGGTTATGAGACTG